>NW_006438074.1:1867681-1874470 GCF_000325575.1 Pteropus alecto | reverse complement strand
CGGTACTGAGGAGATTTGGAGAGACAGGCATGACTTATGGCCTGGAAGAAGAATCAGAATTGTGGACTCAGGGGTTATCCTTTAAGGGGTTATTCTAAAGGGGTTATTCTTTAAGGGGTTATTCTAAAAAGAAGGTTGAAAACAAGGACAAACCAGAGATGGGATTGTCAGAGACTGAACCTTGAAGCCTAATCAGATACGTAGAAACCAGTCACTGAATAATTGCTCCTCCCCTCCCCGAAGCCCCATTTACTTCCATCATGGAAGAAGAGCTTCATAGGAACAGAATTGGAATTACTGAGTACAAAGGTTAAACATTTCTATGACTTTTATTTTATTATATCTCTCCTTGATTTATATATGTTAGTAACTCTCTATTGTCTTCTGAATAGAAGCATAAACTCCTAAATATGGCACGCAAGGGCCTCCGTAATCAAGCCCTTGCCTGCCTTTGCAGCCTCATCTGCAGTACTAGTTAGCTAGGAATGCCAAACAAGATACCACGGCTGGGTGGCTTAAATGATAGAAATTTCCTATTGGTTTGTAGGCCAAAAGTCCAAGATCAAAGTGTTGTAATAACTGGTTCCTTCTGTGGCCTCTTTTCTGGGCTTGCAGATGACCCTCTTCTCCCTGTGTCTTCACATGGTCTTTCTTCTCTGTGTGTCTGTCCCGATTTCCTTTAAGGACATTGGTTGTATTGGATTACAGCCCACCCTAATAACCTCATTTAACCTTAATTACTTTTTAAAATATCCTACATCCAAATATAGTAATGTTCTGAGGTGCTGGTGGTTAGGGGAGATACAATTCAGCCCATAATACTTCTTATTAGCACTTTTCCCTTAACACACACGTACTCGCATACACACACACACACACACACACACACACACACACACACACTTCTTTAGTTATAGCTAATTTTTCTTTAGATTCCTTTAGCACATGTTGTTACTGCCTTGAAATGCTCAGTAAATCCTTTAAGCTCAGCTTCCTCAAAAGCTTTTATTGCAATTCTGTTCCTTGGATTATGTCCCAGAGAGCCTTCTGTAAAGTTCTATCATATTGCCTATCATCTGGAATTGTACTAGTGTCTATCCCATCAAAGACATATGTAACCTCTATCTGCACACAGTAGATGTCCTACAAATTTTTAATGACTAAATGAAAAGTCTGCTATTACTTTATGTCTAATAACTAGGTGACAGTAATGTTTAAGTCATGAACGATATCCTGACCCTCAATTTCTCCCCTGGCGAGGGCCAGGATCAATGCTACAAGGAGTAGAGGTTAAGGCTGCCATTTGAGTTAGAGTCTGATGCACGGGAGTAGGGTAGGGACAAGACATCAAGTAGGTCAAAGCAGCATGGGCTCAGGCTTTGGCAAGACTGGGACCTAATGCTCATGTTATGCTCTGGCTCTGCTTGCTCTGTGCCTGCAGGTAAGTTACTTGACTTTTCTGAACTTCAGTTTCCTCATCTTTAAAAGTGGTATTAAAAATGCCTATTTTGAATTGATATTGTAAAAATTCAGTGAAATGATGTAAACAAGTATATGAACATAATCATTATTCACCCTTTAAAAATATTGGTGAAAAAATTTTAATGACAGAAACATTCTAATATTTAATGTGGACAACAAAACAACTTTATGAAATCAAGTCCATGATATGAGTTCAATTATGCAACAAAAATTACAGATTAAGTGCACACACAAATACATTTAGAAAAAAGAGTGAGAGCAAAGATACCTTTATGTTAGTTGGGTCTTTCAGGAAGCAGATCTCATGATGGAATTAGGAGTGTGAGTTCTTTGGGAGCCTTTGTTGGGGGCATAATACCTGTGAAAGATAAAAGGGGAAGTAAGATTGGGCAGAAATAGTCTGCAGACCACTATGCAGATCTGATACCTATCAGAAGAACAGGTGGAGAAAGCACTCTCCACAAAGCAGATCTGACAGTCTCTGCTAACCCATCAGGGGGTGCCAGAGCAAAGGCTGGCCGTAAGAGGGGTTCCATACTGGGTAGAATTGGCCAGGAACTGGTACCTCTACCACATTCACTTATAAACAGGGAAGAGCATGACCTTATCTCCAAAGCCAAGAGAATTCCCTGGGTGTTAATGGCTGGAGACTATCAGCTCTATAAATTTTCCTTATAGCTGCACCAAGAATTCTTTCTTGAAGAGAGATCCAAGTGATTTATCACCATTGCTGCTATACCTATTACTGTTTAATTAATAAGAGTAAGAACTACTTTCATTTCTCTGCTTGTAATTTTCTATATTTTCAAAATTTCTTATACTTTTTCATTCATTCTCTTTTCATCAGAAACATATTTTAATTTATGCCCAGAAAAAAAATCTTTTAAATTTCTTTTATAAACAATAAGATAACCTGTAATGCTAGAACAGTAGTTTTAATAATAATATTTGTAATAACTAATAGTTTGTCAAATGTATATTATATGCCAGTTGACTAAGTGCTTAACTTGTACTTTCCTATTAAGTCCTTGCGATTGCATTATTTTTCCCATTTCATCTGTCAGCATTCTTAGTGGAAAGCAATAGAATCTTATTATTTTTTTTTACCTGCACAGTAAAGAGTGCTCCTGCTTTGAATTTAGGAGAGCTGAGTTTGGACTCCAACACCATCATATATTAACTGTGTGACCTCGAGCAGGTCATGTATCCATTTTGAGCCTGATTCCCTTGTAAATGAGAATACTAAACAGTGCTTCCCTAGGTGGATGTGAAGTTCAAGGTGAAAAATGTGTGTGGTTGAGTTTGGAACAGGCAAGTAGACCTTCTGGAAGGAGCCTTGGAAGCTAGAAGAATGGCTTCCAAGAGTAGCTTCCAAGTAGCCTCTCTGTCTTGCAACAAACATTAAATTTTCTTTTGACAGACCTACAGCAGAACTTCTCAAGCAGTAGCCCATCATAGACAGTTTTGGGCCAGGGCAGAGGCACATCCCTGGCTGTCAGATGGCAGAGTGCTCTCCAGTTGGTTCCTGGCCAATACACCAATGGACCTGGTCTCAACCAAAACAATGGGCTGCTCTGCCCACACTGGGGCTAAGAAATTGTTGGTTCATGCTATTTCAGGGAGCGCTGCTCTGCACATCTGTGCTAGGGTTGGATGTTGGGGAGGTCAAGGCTGCTTAACACTTTATGTTCTCGCATTCTGTTCTTACATTCTTTACTTTTACTTCATACCTTTTATCACAAATTATAATCATATTTATCATGTATGATTTGTAATATGATTTATTATTATCATATTTATTTATTAATACTGGTCTCTGTTTCTACATTTTAAGTCCATTGAAGGCATGGAAGATATCTATTTTCAATGCTTTGGGGTTCTCAACACCACACAAATTGTCTGTCATAAAGTTGTCATGTAAGAACTTACTGAATAAATTTCTTAATAGTAAATAAAGTATTCTTAAGAAATTTAGTAATTAAATGTAGTGCCACAGTGACTGTCATCTTGTATAGGAATATTTTCCTTTCCTTTTAGCATCAGGTAAAAGTGGCATCATAAGAGAGGGAGTTAAGAATTGATATGGATACAAGGTTCAATGTAAACCTTGTATTTTCTCTATTTCATATTCAATCAACTATTTGAATAGCTAATATTGACTGAGGTAACGTATGAAAAATGTATGCTGTTTTGTCTGTCCTCCTTTTTAATTTTTAGAGCATGAGAAAGCAATGAAATGTTCAAACTTTGGTTCACTCTTCAGAGATCTTTTGGGAACACTGTACTTTTAGATAAGACCCCAGAATCTCAAGGACACTGTTGCATAAGTTCGTGACTAGCATTCACCTCCTTGGTGGAGAAAGAAACTAGCATAGAAACAGCTGGGAGTCATTTATGGGGCATGCATACACATTTCCCAACTCACTTTCCTCTTTTTCATGTACAGCTAATGACAGACATAAATTTTGGAGAATTGTTTTCTGCAAAAAATTTCCAGAGAGTATCTACAATTACCTCATCAGGCAAGAAATATGAAAAAAAAATTCTTTTTGGTTAAGAACAAAAAGAATACTTTCTCAAATTCAGTCTGGCATTGATTGGGAGGAAAGATGAATTTTAGTAGCTCTGAGATACATTCTCCCCCAATCATCCCTATTAAAACTCCATTAGAAATTCAGAATTATGGTTGTTGCATGAATTGGATTAATCATACAATCGTGGCACAGTGCTTTGCAGGCCTCCGGCAAGCCCTAAACTAATGGTTTACAGCTGTCATGGTGCTCTAGTGGGGGCTAATAAGAAAAGCTCTAGGATATCTATTAAAGCAACTGCAATATAACATAAGAAAACCAAGTTGTGTATTCTATCAGAGATAAAGACCTCATTTAATAGAAAAGCTGGGGTTTGCCTGCCACTCAGCCAAGGCACATATTGAGAGTAGGCATTACATAAATAACGCCTGGATACATTTTGGGCTTCTGCCAAAATGCTAACAATGTGAGGAGAAGTGAGATAGAGCAGCATGTCAGAAAGGATTTTTATGACAAAGGCAAAGATAACATTTCTGCCCATGCATGCTAATTTTTCAAATGTTATGAGGATTTTTAAGACCCCTGAAATCATCTTCCACATGCTGGAAAAGCCAAAGTTATCCATTTACATATTTATCGAGCACACAGTGTGTGCCAGATACTGTGCTAGGCATTGGAGACCAAGATTTCCTGGCCTCAGGAAGTTCATAGCATAATGAAAAAAGATGAAAGCAAACTACACAATGTGGAAAGAGAGCTAGACTACGCCAAGTACTTCATAGAGAGAAGAGTTGTGTCTTCATCTTTATGTAGCTCTAGCTCTTAGCCCCATGCCTGGCATGTGTATTCAGTTCTTAATAAATATAAAAATTGGTGAGAACTGAGATGCTTTTACAGAGCTTCATAATGCAGGAGCTCAGAGGCAGGGCTCCTAATAGAATCTAAGTGGTGGGAATAAAGAGAGAGTCTGAGACAACTTTCCAGAAGAAGTGACATTTGAACAAAATTATTAATGATGAGTAGGGGCTAAATAAGAAAAAAAAAAAAAAAAAGAGAGAGAGATCAAAAACATCCTAGGCATTGGGAAAAGTGTATTTAAGAGAGAAAAGTGATTGACGGGCAGTTTCCTAGAATTGCAAATATAGTACTTTATTATATCTGCAGTGCAATGTGGGTGGTAGGAAATAGTCAGACATGGAGTTGGAGGGTGAACAAGGACCAGATCTTGGAGAATGTCATGCTAATGAGTTTGAATTTTAACCTTAAAACAGTTGAAAAACCATTGAAGCATTTTAAGCAGGAAACAGACATGACTGTATTTAGTGTTAAAAAAGACCACAATAATAGCTCTGTGGAGAATCACTTAAAGAGGCAATAACATTGTAGAGAGAGTGTGATTGAGAGACTTTGAAATTATCTAAACAAAAATTGATGGTCACTGGATGAAACAAATTTAAGCCGTAGCTGTAAGGATGGAGATACGTAAACTAATGTGAGAGATATATAGGAGATAGAATTGGCAAAACCGGAGATAGCATGCAGAAGTGAGAAAGAAAAAGGCATCAAGAAAAATGTTCAGTGTTCTGACTTGGGCATCTGGGAGAAGGATTACATCATTTATTGAAGTAGTGAAAACTGGAAGGGAGAGGTTTGGCCAAGTTAGATAATAATGGATACTCTTATTTATGTGATGAGCTTGAAGGTCTAGGGAAACTCAAATTAAAATATCCAATAGGCTGTTGATATTTAAGTATGTAGATTATAGCCCATAAGAGAGCTCTAGACTAATGATGTCAGTTTGAGAGTCATTGGCTGGTAACTTGTAATTGTAGCAGAGACTAGATGAGAACAGGTAGAAGATTATGTAGAGTGAGAGGAGAGCCTGAGACAGAGCCTTGAATGATCAGCAGAGAAACAAGAAAAGCTCCTCTCAATAGCTTTTCTGAAAAAAAGAAGCTGAATAAATAGGAAAAGAAATAAGAAAAATTTGAATGTCTGGAGTAGATGTTCATCCATTAAAGGAGTAGCACAACAACAACGAAGGGTAAATGAAGGACGGGTCAGCATCTTTGCTCTAAGGATATTGCTTAATGTTACATTTATTGTCTCCAATATCCAGCATTCCCACATTATAGGTTAAACATATCAGAATTGCATATTTTTTTCTCCCCCCAGTGCAAGTGGCATCAGAATGTACTCGTTAATGATAGCTGCATGACTGGAGAGCCTCTAGAGAAAAGTATCTCCCATTTGGGAATCAGAGACAATTGTAACTCACTATCTTTCTTGGTAAAGCTCCTGCTGCTTATTTTGGGGTATGTGTTGTTCTGGTGGAGCAGGGGTGGAGTGGATGGAGTCTAAGAAGAGGAAATTGTAAAAAATGTCATAAAATGTAGGATTTAAACTTTATGTATCTTTGAAAAAGTGTATACCTTGCAAAGGCTGTATTGAGATTTGCTTCAATTATGCCTAGGGTGGAGATGGGCATCATGATCAGTGAGGTTTTTGCCTTAACTTGGATATTTTGTGATGTAAAGTCCACTTTACTTGTCAGTGTTGGCACTTAATTTGATGCCTATATTCCCACATTCAGTGACATTGGAAATCATCTTTAAAATGTAAATCACCAAAAGAATTTAGAATATCTGCCTATTTACTGCATGCAACTGAGGAAACTAAAATGGCCTAGTTCAGGGCAGATCATACACTAAAAAGTATATGGTTCTTGCCTGATTCTACAAATAAGTAAAACACTTATACAGTTGTTCTAGATATA
>NW_006438074.1:1859780-1867637 GCF_000325575.1 Pteropus alecto | reverse complement strand
AATCAAAAGCAGTATAGTCTAGATAGGCATTAAAATAAAACAGTGAGGTCTTGAAAACAAGAAGGAAACAATTCTACTGATCTTCCTCCAAGAAATATACTCAATTAAAAGCGAAAAGAAAAAGGAAAAAACAATAGCTTTATTTTCAAACAAAACCACGTTTAAAAACTCTTTTATACTCATTATTTTTATTGCCTTACTAACAACTCCTTCGAGGCAAGAGTATTCCCCATCTTACAGATGAAGAAACTGAAGCAGGGTAAGTGAGTGACTTCACCAAGGTCACAGCTAGAGAAAAGATCAGAATCACACCCCGGTCTTCCAGTCACCTGCCAGAAATCAATCTTCATTTCATGGAGAACTGGTGATTTGCAATTCTGTTATTAAAGAAATAATTAGGAAATCATGCATTTCCAAAGTGTATGGAAAGCCTCTGAATGAACAAATATATAGGGAATATATCTTGTCCAAATAAAGAAACAATTAGTTTTTTTTTCTTTTTGCCTTTGATGTTCATTAATTAAATTAATCCTTAAAATAAGTAGATTTCATAAGTGAAATCCAAATATTCTACCACCAAAATATTTATTAAATAGTGTAACAAGAGTTCTAGTTTAATTTCTTTTCCTTTCAAACAATGTAGTAAGACAAACTTACAGACCCTTTTCTCATTTTTACTGATTTTATGAACTTAACTGTTATGAATATTTCAGGATAAGAAGTTCATTGAGTTCACAGTGACCTAACTTCCACTGGAGCATGTTTTAACGAACATTTTTGGTGACAGAATGTTTTTCTAGTTAGATGTAAAGGATTTTTTTTACACATATAAGTAATTTATATATTTATATGCATATTCTTTATATATTTACACATATCGATAAGTAAATGAATGAATGTATATATGTATATGTGTATATATATGCAGAGAGAGACAGAGAGAGACAGAGAAGGGGAGCGGGAGAGAGAGAGAGAGAGAGAGAGAGAGAGAGAAATGAATGTATATATGTATATGTGTATATATATGCAGAGAGAGACAGAGAGAGACAGAGAAGGGGAGCGGGAGAGAGAGAGAGAGAGAGAGAGAGAGAGAGAGAGAGAGAGAGAGAATAAAGACTTCATTCGACTCAAAGGGTAGAACATCCTGAAACAGTTTCTCTCTGAACAGTTTCTTATTCTTCAAACGGGTCTGTCAGATCTGTTCCAGACCAATAGTGAACAGAAGAAAGTTCAGTCAGATTCCATATTATACTGAAGATGGACATATTTATTCATTTCCATGTGAAATGAGCTGTATAATATATTTTAGAGCAGGCTTTGTAAAACTCTTTTGTAAGTGTTTAATATTTAATACATACTGCTAGTTTAATAACTCTGAATTTTACTAAGCTTATTGCTCATTTAAATATCCACGCAAATTTCTACTCATTTCATTCATGACTAACTAGGCATTTTCACATTAACTTGTCTCCCATGCCATTCTATAACCCAAGCAAATGTTTCAAATTTAACTTAATTTGTGTTACTGTGGTATTGCAATGTTTTACTTAAATTAGCAAGTCAACCATAAATATATGTTGCTAATAGTTTAATGGTAGAAATGTTCATATATTAAAATATTTCATTTAACATATTTTATATTGAAGCTTTATCAAGCTTCTTTTTTTCAGAAATATAATTTCATTTTTGGTTTAAGATAATATAATTAATATTATTGTAAGACGGACTGTGTGTATTTTAATTCCTGGAAATTTGGAAACCACTGTTTTGCCAAGTCATTGTTATCCTTGTATTTCAGAGTTTTCTGGATATTCTTATTTTTTCATATGAATTATGAAATCGCCTTGCCAATTTTCTCTGCCCCCTCAAAATTCATGTTAGTATTTTTAACAGTTAATTTTATTGAAGTGTAGTTTACATAAAGTACACTCGTTTTAAGGGAAGTTTGGTGAGTTTTGATAAATATGTGTAACTACATTTCCTTCACCCCCCAAAATTCCCTAATGCATCTTTGCAGCAATTCTCTTACCCTGGCCTCAACAATAAATTATGAGTTCTCTATATATTGTGGATAAAAATCTTTTGTCAGATATATAGATTTCGAATGGTTTCTTTTTTAGTTTCCTTTTTAATTGTTCACTACTAGTACAAACAACAACTACAACTTAAACCCTGATTTTTAAATGTTTACCTTGTATCCTGAAAACTTGCTGAATTGTTAGTCCTAATAGCATTTTTATAGATTCCTCAGGATTTTTTAAATACACAATCATGTCGTCTGCAGATAAAAACTGTTTTACTTATTTTTTGCTATCTGTAGATCTTTTCTTGGCTTTAATTTAGCAAGTTTCATATACAATGTTAAAGCGATGAGAGCAGATATGTTCACCGCATTCTCAAGCGAAAGAAATGTTTTTCTTTTACCCTTAAGGACAAAGTTTGCATGGATGCCCTTTATCAGGTAGAGAGTATTTCTCTCTATTCCTAGTTTTCTGTGAGTATGCGTTTTAGTTTTGTCAAATACTATCTTTGCAACAATTAAGTTGATAATACAGTTCCTTTACTCTGTTAATATGGGAATTTATATTGATTTATTTTTTGAATGTTAAGCTAATCTTGCATTCATGAAATAAAACCAACTTGATCATAATGAATTGTTCTTTTTATGGATTCAATTTGTTAAATTTGTTAAGGATTTTCACATCCATATTTATGAGTAATTTGTTTATAACGTTTTTTTTTTTTTTAAATGTATTTGTCTGGTTTTGCTATCACACTTATGTTTACCTCAATAAACTTGTTGAAATTGTTCTTTATGCCTCTAAATGCTGAGTTTATGTAGGATTGGCATTATTTATTCTTAAATGTTCATCAAATTGACCAGTAAAACTATGTTGGCAGAGTTTTCTTGTGGAATTTTTTGAATTATAAATTTGATTTAATAGCTATGGGTTAATATTTTCTTATTTTATTATGGTGTCAATTTTTTTTTCCTGTTGAAGAATATCTTTTTTTGTTTTGTTTTATTTTTTTGGTATCAATTTTTAAAACTCATGTCATTTGAATATTTTTGTCAATTTCATCTAAATTGAGAAATTTATTGGTAAAATTTGAGCTAAATTGTCCTTATTATATTTTTAAAGTCAGTGGGATAGTGATGTTTATTTCTAATATTGCTGAT
Organism: Pteropus alecto; assembly: GCF_000325575.1. Lineage (NCBI taxonomy): Eukaryota > Metazoa > Chordata > Mammalia > Chiroptera > Pteropodidae > Pteropus > Pteropus alecto. The sequence goes on along the minus strand of NW_006438074.1, from coordinate 1,864,456 downwards.
CTTGGTCATTTGTCGCCCTTCTCTCTTCTTTTTGCTCAGCCCGTTGATCTTTTTTAGAGACATGTTTTGGTTTCATTTATTGATTTTTTTCTTCTTGTTAAACTTTTTCTAATCTATTTATTTCTTCTCCTTACTTAATTTTCTCTTATTTTTCAAAGATTTTAGGGTGGAATTTTAAATCATTGATTTAGCTCTTTCTTTTTTTCTAATAGAAGTATTTTACAATACACATTTTCCTCTAATTCCTGTTTTAGCTGCATTCTGCAAATTTTGATTTAATGTATTTTATCATTCTTCCTAAAATATTTTTGAATTACTTTATTACTTTCTATTTGATCCATAGGATATTTATTTATTCTTATGCAAAAATTATTTTAATTAAAGAGTTCTTATTGTGATAGCAATTTTACTGACTATTTGATAGGCTGTCTGTTAATATGGCATTATGATTTTTTTAATTTATTTTTTTTATGGTGACATTGGTTAAAGAAATAGAGTAAGTTTCAGGTATAAAATTTAACAGTAAGGCATATATATATTGCATTGTGTGTTCACCTCCCATAGTTAGATTTCTTTCTGTCATCACATATTTGACCCCTTTTACCATCTGGTAACCACTAGTCTATTGTCCATGAGTCTCTGTTTGTCCTATTCTTTTGTTGCTTTTAGGTTTATATCTCACATATAAGTGATATCATGTGGTTTTCAACTTCTTCTGTCTGGCTTATTTTGCTTAGCATGATTATCTCACAGTCCATCCATGTTGTTGCAAATGGTGTGCAAATATCCGAAAAGATATTTGTACACATAGGGTATTTAAAAGTTTGTCATATATTGTCCAAATGTTAGGAGAATTTTAAGAACTATTTTGCTATTTATTTCTGATTTAAATCTTTTGTGATCAAAGAAAATACTCTATTTCAATTTTTAAATTAATGGGTCTTCCAAACACATCAAATTGTATACATTAAATATCTACAGCTTTTGTATGCCAAATATATCTCAATGACACATTAAAAAATAATTAGCTGCATTTTATAGCTCAACAAGTGGTCTATATTGGTGATTTGTTTGCATTTGAAAATATTTTATATTCTGTAGGTGTTGGGTGGAATATTTCATAAATATCAATTAGTTCAAGTTTGTTAACATGGTTTTTCTCTTTATCACTAGTTCAGTAATTTGATAATAATAACCTTTGGTGTGCTTTATAAAGCACATTTTCTTGCTTGGAGTTCACTGAGCTTCTTAGATACTTAGAATTAATCAAAATTGAAAATTTCACTCATTTTTCTCAAACTTTTTGTTTTTCTGCTTTATATATTTTCCTTTAGGACTCCAATTAACCTTATATTACATTATTTTATGTAGTCCCACAGGTCATTGAAGCACTGTTTTTTTCCTCATCTTTTTACTCACCGGGCTTCTATATCATACCAGTTATTCTAAAATGTGTAGAAGTCAGAAGTCCCCCTATTACTCTTTTACTTCTATGTATTTAAATTTTTAATTGTTATTTCCCCAAAATATATGTTTGATTTTTAATTTATATTAGGAAGTAAAAATATTAAAGGAAGAAAACATTGTGCAAGCTGAAAAGAGGATTTCTATATATATCCATAAAAGTAGTTTTGTTTATTTGTTCAAAAATATTTTTGTATTATGTATGCATGCCATTTACCTTCCATTAATAATTATAAATGGAAAACCAAACATCATCAAATATTTGAGGAAAATAAACAGAATAAAAGAAATCAAATAGAAGTAGCAGAACAAATGCCCCTGAGAAAATTAGAGATAACTACAACAAAAATAATTCTAATTGGTGTGCTCAGAGATTTAAAAGGAAACTACCTTCTTAAAGGAAAACTAATCTGAAAAAAAGTTAGAAAACAAACAAAAAATGAATTTTAAAATTAACATATTTGTTAATATATTAAATATATGAAATAACAAAAAAAATTCAACAGATGCTATTAAAAAGTACTCAAGGGTATAGTTCAGCCTCCTAGATAATGCTAATCATCTGGCAAATATGACAAAATGGTCACAGCAAGAGTGAGATTAAGAGGTCAGCTCAGGTCAATGTAAATTTATTATCGCCTTTATTACTGTGAAAATAACCACAAAATTCCTTTGGTTGTTCAAAGCATCATTTTTGGTAAAGAATGAACACGTGGCAGAGTATTATAAATAACCAAATTTTCTCCTTAAATTCAAACGTGTTGTATATTTCCTAGCTATACATTCCTTGAACTATTTCTAATTCTATTGTCCTACTGAGAAAGGATAAGTCTTTCCAAGATTTAATTTACACCAGAAAGTATTAGAATCCATTTACTTAAGACGAAGCTAAAGAAATTAGAATTTAACCTTACCTTAACCACCAGCCTTGCTATATCATGAGTTGGTAATTCAGATTAATTTTTATTAAATTGTGTGTGCTTTTAAGAGTAGTTTTTACAAGTAAAATTAAATAACTGGAAATTTTGCTTGCAGATGATACAATTATAACATTAGAGACAGTCCACTCATAAATAATGATTTAAAGGATGACAATAGAAACAATAAATGAATTTGATTGTCTGGACCAGATTATTGAGCATAGAGAGTTTGCTTTTCATAAAATTAAATTATATAAACAAAACACTGATGAATGGTTAATACCAGGCCAATGTTTACACTAAATCAATTCAGTTGTGCTACTATAGACACAAGCTAATAAACTAGACTGGACTTTGTTTCTTTAGGGTGATCAGCATAAGACTGTCTATCATATTAAGTATGACTAATAATTACTTTTTATGAATCACAGTAATGAGCTTGAGTTATCAAAATGTCTTAGATAATCATCATTAGCATCTAGCCTTTTTTATATATGCAAGATGCTCTGCAGTTAATATGTTTTCTTCTTCAAATTACTGCTCCAGGCATTGTTGTGTCCTTAGTCCAATCTTAGTTATTGCTGGTTCCCAAAACATAAAGAAGTTATTTTTCACAAGTTTGTTTACAAGTCAAGGGTTTGAAAATGACAAACGATGCTTAAAATAGTGACTTTATTCAAGAATTTTCTCATCGTCGTTACAGGAATAGGATGGCTAAACACTAAAAATATTATTTTCTGTCTCTGGGATATTGAAGACTCTGGTGCTGAGCTATTCTAGAAAGAATGGCAGTCATGTTCCTATTGATCCTAATTATAGAGTTATTTTTATTATAAAATATGTTCTAATTTGGCTTCCTATCTCAACAATGAAATAACTGACATTAATGGTCAGACTGACTGTATGTTTGGGAAGCAACGGTCCTTAGAATTCTCCCTGAAACAAGCACATAGGTATTTGGTATGTTGTGACTTAAAAGAAACTTGCTTTTTTAATTTCATGGAGAAGGGAAGTTGAAAGACATGGTCCATGTAGAGGGAAGCTGTAAATCAGGTAGCTGCAGGAAGTAATTTCTTAAAGCCACAGCCTAGGATTCTAGTTTTCCCTGCAAGAGGCCTGACTGCTGGCGAAGGTTCCTCCTTTCAATCCTTTCTACAAAACTTCATCTACCTTGGATTTCCTCATATTTTCTTCATCTTCAATATCTTCTCCTCTCCCTTCCTTGACAATTATATTAAAATGAGATCAAATAAGTAAAGGCTATCACAATGTCAGAAAGTTAAGTTTATAAATTAATTTATTCTGAAGCAAAAATCTGAAAGCGTAAATTTTCTCTTCAAGTATTTTCATTATCTACTTGGCTTTGTTCTTTAAGTCTTTTAAATGCCATGAACATTGAGCTGATTCTCACTGTCTTCTTCCTATTCATTCCACTTGTCTCATCAGGTACATTTGTCTATGTTGAGTCTCTCCCAAGCTACACAGTATAATTCCCTTGTTACCATTGGAAAATTGGACTACCAATCCATAAATACTAACCAAAATGTTTTTACTGTCTCAGATGTTTTATAATTAGCACATATTGTACTGACAGATCACAGCAGAGGAGGCTAAGCAATCAAGGACCACCACCTGGAAATAGCCAGTAGGCAGGTTAAGAAGCATAAGGAGCTTAAATTCAAATCTATACTGGGATACAGTGCAGTGTGAGAGAGCCTATCATGACTTCAGGCCACTAGGGAGATAGGTCCAGATTTTTAACTAAAATTCCATCTTTACATATATAACCTTTTATATATGTAACCTTTTATATATGTAACCTGGCAGGTCTGTGTCATTTCAAATAACTAGAGTGCTTCTATGCAAAACACCAAACTAGGTGCCATGGAGGATAAGAGGAGAAAATGTGTATGAAATTATATCAATAAAGAGCATTTCATCTAGTTGAAAAATTGAAACATTTAGTCAAATATTATAATACAAAATAAGAAAATGTCAAACAAAATGCTATTAATTTCCTATGGTTTTAATAAGAACCAAATTTTATAGGGATAGTAACAATTTTACAATATAAATCTCCACTGACTGCAGAATGAGAGAAAATAGACATAAATTCAAGCCAATGGTTTTGATCATAAGGAGCATGTCATGAAACAGAATATGATGATCTTTTTCTTTTCTTAAAATAGCAGCGACTTTGCTTTCATTATAGAAATTGGAAAATACTATTTCATGGTCCTTTTCAGTCCTAAATATTAGATAATAACTATTAATTATTTTTATCATAATCTT
>NW_006438074.1:1849679-1859222 GCF_000325575.1 Pteropus alecto | reverse complement strand
TTTTATCAGTGACAAATATACTAGACTACTGAAATGCATTAGTTAACTATGTCATCTTTTTAAAATGTTTTTAGCTTGTAAAGTTATGACTATGACATAAAACAATAAACGATGGAGGGTAAGAATTATATATGAATGTTCACATACAATTATATAAATCATAATTAGTATTATAATAAAATAATCAGACAATACAGTGAACATTTAATGATATAAAATTATTATGCTATAGATGAAAAAAAGAGAGTCCATCGTTTATATAAATGGCAAATTCATATTTCTTTTATATGACCAAATTGTTGGTTAAGTAATCATGATCTTTCTCTCTCTCTTTCTCTTTCTCCATCACGCACGCGTGCGCGCGCGCGCACACACACACACACACACACACACACACATTCCTGAAAGCAAAAGTATCAAGAGCTAGCGACTATAAGCAATTAGCTATCATTTTGTTTTTTTAGGTAGATACGTCTAATTCTCCCAGAATCTGTACACTTTTAGATACAGGTGTATGCCATTATATTTGTTACTTTCCAGCTGTTAAATGTGAGAAGACAACATTTGAGACTGGTAGAGCAGAGAAAAATTAGAGGGTGAAGAATCTTGGAAAGAAGGAGTCACATAGATGGAAGCTCCAAAAACTGCATGTAAAATGTAAAACTCACCAAAATTCTTGAATAATTGTTTAACTATGCAATTGTAGAGGTGACATCAGGGTCTGCTGAAAAGCAGTAACTTGAAGCTGAAAGAACTTGAAAGAACTGAGGAGAGATTTTTCTTTCTGGGAATCTATAAGCAGGGAAGCCTGAATTTGAAGTTTGAACCTAGCTAAGTAGCTTTTCTGGTAGAATAAGAATGAACCTTCAAAGGAAGTTAACCAAATTCAGATTTTCTACAATGTGTTGGTCATAATGTTCAGTATCCATATAAAAAACACCAAATATGTGAAAGAACAAGAAAATTTGAATTCAAGGCATCCAGTGGCAAGTTTTGAACAAACACTTCAAAAAACTGTATATTAAAAATGCTCAGTATCTTTAACTCACATCAGAGAAGTGAAAATTAAAGTCATGATGAGACAATACTACATATTCATTAGAATGGCTTAAAATAAAAATCTTGTATAGATATAACATTATTATTTTTTCACAAAACTAAAAACTGGAAAGAATCCAAGTGTTCATCAATTGGAAATGGATAAACTGATATACTCATTCAATGGGATATTGCTCAAAAATAAAAGGAAGAAACTATTAACTCACACAGAAATATGGATGAATCTCAAAAACAATATGTTGAGTAAAGAGGTACAACATGAAAGAATATATACTGTATGATTCCATTTACATGAAGTTCTAGAACCCATAAAACTAATAACTGTTGAAAAATATACCGGAATAGAGCACGCCTCTAGAGATGTGAATTGACTGAGAGGGGGTGTGAGGAAACTTTCTAGGGTATTCTATATCTAAAGAGGGATAGAAGTTAGGCAGATAAATGCTGTTTATTAAACTTACAGAATAGTACACTTAGAAAGTCTTCATTTCATTGTATGTAAATTTTGTCTATAAAGAAAAAGAAATGTGAGCAAAGATGGAACTTTAGTTAATGCATGCACACTGCAGTACTAGGGGATAACTACACTGATGTTTGCACCTATTTGGAAACACATCAAAAATTAGATGGGCTTATGTGTGGATAGAGTTATAAATAGATGGACAGATATGCAATAAATAAAATATAGTATATAATGCTAATTGTAGAATCCAAGTGTTAGGTATATGGTTTTTATTATAATATTCTTTTAACTTTTCTTCATATTTGAACATTAAATGGTTAACTGTTTGAAGAAATCTATTAATGAGGCTTTTTTAGACAATGTAACTACATTGCAAAAGAAGAGCCAAGTTCTGAGGGCGTTGTTAGGACACCTGTCAGAGAAGACATTTCTCTAATATGGGAAAATATTAATTTGATTGACAATATTGCTACATTACACAACTCCAGGGGATACCTGTGCAATGTGACAGCTAACTTAGGGGAACTAGAGTAAGGAAGGTATTATAAAGCATTCATACTCACTGGCATACTTTTTTACTGCAAGTAAGATTTTTTCTTTCCATAATCATAATACCACTGGTTCAGAACAACACCTTTCTTTCTATAAATTTGGCCCCCCAAATCAACTTTTATTTGCCCAACTTATTAAAATTCAGTTTTGGAAAAGGACACAAATTCAATTATATAGCTAAAAGGTTTTATTTATGTATAGAACTTTTATTTACAATTATTTTAATTAGAAGCATATATATCACACAGTAAGAAACAACTGAATAAGAACACTTTTATTTTCTATGTTATTTTGCAATCATCCTGAATATTTGGGTTTGGGATTAAATAAAAATAGTTTATATCTGATACATAATTGGATCACCTGTTTTAGAAATATATATTTGTAATCTTCCAGGAAAAGTGAATTCTAAAATTTATAATGACCTATTACCTTGTGCTTGTTGACAGAACTTCTATTCACTGCTTTATTTCCTAGATGTAAGGGCATGTACCTTCAGACTGAAAGGGATGCACCAAACAACGCTTTTTTGGCCTCCTTTCATAAATAATACATAAATAAGCTTTCAGAAGTTATAGTCATCTCTTCCACTTAAAAGTGAGAAGAGGTGAGGGATGAACTAATTTGTAGAAGACAGAATTTCTAGGTTGTCTACTGACTCACTATGTGAATCCATTCTTCTGAGCCTTTCTGGCTATACATGTAATGGCATAAATTGCCTATGTTACTATTGAGTACAAAGCTTTAAAACAAATAATTTGGTTAAAGGATGCTTTCATCTTCAGGGAAACCTGAGTCTATTGTACAAAGTGATAGTTTTTAAAAGATATCTATCAATATTTATGTATATTTGCTGTAAGGTAGGATGTATATTGTAGAAACTTGCTATTATTGTATAATTTACATAAAAGAACAACATAGTACATTTACAGAGCTGTACATGTACAGGGTTACACATAAATATAAATTTATACAGAAAAATACGTTGACATTGATTTTTTTTGTCTTCCCACTCCTCCCAGTCTGATGTTAAGTAAGCCATAGAGAAGGCCAGTTGTGAGAAATAACTTAAAAGCCTCACCAAGCCTGGCTTCTTTGTGATTGGTTATATCTAAAAGGGGCTGACTCATTAAAAAGAGGGCATGAGGCACAGTGGAAAAGAAAGGACAGAAAGCGAAAAGGAAAGGACAGAATGAGGCAAAGTGAACAAAGATTAGGAGCAGGCAGTGGAAGACTTCTCCTCAGTGGAATACATAAATTCGAGTTCCAAAAACCCCTAAAATCTAAGATGGAGAGTCTGAATTCTGTGAAACAGGCTACCAAAGGTCCAATGAGAAAATTGCATGGGAAAGTGACCAGCGTTATCTTTCTACCACTTACCCACTGAAGGTCATAGATGCTTAGCTTCCCAGTACAACACAGGGGAGTAGGAGAATGCTGATCTCAGCCCAAGCTTAACCCATAAAACTTTCACAGAGATTAGAAGCTCAATATCACTTTATCTTCTCTAGTGTACTTCCTATTCCATGTTTTCTTGTATTGCCATGGACTCAATATTAAGGAGAGGAAAAGAAGATAACAATGATTTTATCCAGAGTTTTATTTACTTAAAAAAGTTGTTAAATGCTTCATATACTATGAACTTGAGTGAATGGTATAGACCTGGTTGTGAGCAAAAAACAAAGAACAAAAAAAAAAACACAATCCATGGTTTCATGGACCTTTCGGGGAAAAGAAGAGAGATTAATTGAAAAAAAAAATCTCACTAATAAATAATTACAAATTGAGACTGTCCAAAGGAAAGAACTTTATTCTTTGATGGTGAATTACATGAAACCTGGTGACTAGATAGATGGCTAGAGGTGAGATCTGAGGATGGATAGAAATTAATGAGGAGAGACTTGATGGTGGGTAGGTTTGAGAAAATATGTTAAAAATATGTTAAAGCTCTATAGCAGGAGTGAACATGGTTCACTAAGGAACTGAGAAAGATGAAAATGGTTGGAAAAAAGACATAAAGAAAAACTGGCTCAAGGTTGGACAAGTAGCCTCAATGGCTACCATCAGATGATTTTGATCTTGCTAAGGGTTTAGGTCTATCCTAAGATCAATGAGCAGCCCTTGAAATGTTTCAGATAGGTAGGGGTGCAACATGAGTTTGATTCTTGTTTCAAAAACATCACACCTGCTGTAATTCAGAGAATTAATTGTTGTAGAGAGGGTCATCAGAATAAAATGAAATACCAGTTAGTAGACTCTTGCAATAGACCCAGAAAGAGATGATGATGTCCAGGCAGTGGAAGGAGCCAAGTGAAATGGATTGGGAGTTAGCTGAGAGATTAAACTTCACAACTTTTAGTAATAAATTGATTATAGCCAATGAAGGAGAGAGCAACACTACAAATGTCCTTCAGATTTCTAATTTTCACTTGGATGGATGATGGAGTCTTTCACTAATATATTAAACAACAACAACAAGAAAAAGCAAAAAGAAGAACGAAAGAATACCACAAAAGGTCTTATTATACTTGGAGTTGAGGAGACTTATGAGAATCTTAGATATTTTAAATTTGAAATACTTACGTGACATTCAATAAGAGATATCAATTAGCTGTTACATATCTAGACCTGGACCAAAGATACACTTTGGGAGGTATTATTTTAGTGGGAGTATTTGGAACTATGGGAGACATTGTCCAAAGAGACTGGACAGAGTAAGATGAGAAGGCAGCCAAGTACCCAACCTTGAGGGACTCCAACATATGCTGCTTGGGTAAAAGAGGAAGAGCCTGCAAAAGAAACTACAGAGGATGGGTGTGAAAGAAAGGAAGAAATCTAGGACAATGTGGGGTCATCAAAGCTAAGGGAAGAGAGAGTTTCAAAAAAAAGTGAGTAGTCAACATTTTCAAATACTCTTGACAAATCAGGTGCAATGAAGTAAGTCAGACAGAAAAAGTTAAGACAGATTTCACTTATATGTGAGATATGAAACTGAAAGCAATAAATAAACAAGACAAACAAACAAAAACTCAGGTACAGACAACAGTTTAGTGGCTACCAGAGGGAAAAGGCAGAGGAAGGGAGGCAGATAAGGGTAAAGAGAGTCGAATATATGGTGAGAGAAGATTTGACTTTGGGGTGGAGAACACACAATGCAATATACAGGTGATGTATTACTGAATTGTATACTTGAAACCTATTAAATTTTATTAACCAATGTCACCCCAAAAAATTTCATTTAAAAAAAGAAAAAGAAAATAAACTGGCCTTTTGAGGAATGTGGAGGTCATCGGCAACCTTTTAAAAAACTGCTTCGGTGGATTGATAGGAGGATGGATTGAGCAATGAGCATAAAACAGGAAAATGGTACAGGAGATATATGTGCAGCTATCTCTTTTAGAGAGTCTCTGAAGGGGAAAAGATTAGAAAGGCTATAGGAGGAGGATTTGTGGTTGAGGGAAGGTTTATCTGTGAGAGCTGAACATGTGTTAAGTGACCATTAGAAGGATCAATACAAAAGAGAGAAAGGACAGTGGGGTGTGGTTCTTGAGAAGGGCAGAAGGGGTCAGATCCAAACATCAGTGGAGGAAGTGGGTTTCGATAGGAGGAAAGACACTCGTGATGGAACAGGAAAAAGGAAAGAGATGACAAGTAGGTTTGTTGGTTTGGAGACATTGAGCTGATGAAGTTTCCATCTGATAGCTTCAATTTTCCATGTGCTGTATGAGCTGAGGCTATCCACCAAGCGTCAGGAAGGAGTTGGGGAAGTGGTACATAATTCTGAAAAGAGTAGAGAAGGATATCATTGTAGAAAGTAAGTCAGTGAGTTGGTCAGGACAACATGGAAGGATCGCATAGCATTACCAAGTATTTATCTGAGATTGGTAATCGTGACTTTAAAAAGAAGACAATTGCCCTGTTTTATGACTTTCTCAACATAGGACCATTTTCATTCTCTGATAGACCATAGTGTACCCTACAAGCACTAGGGCAAATCCAATCTTCTTGACACCCTCTTCCTTATGTTACAAAATCATCATTACTAGCATTATCATCATCATCATCATCCTAAATCACATATATTATGAATGAGAGAAGAAAATGTCTCATTTGTCTCCTTTTATTATACTTACCTTAATCGCTATAATCAATCCACCCCTCTCTGCCCTCAAAGCCCAGAAGACTTCAGATGTCAACAAAGGCATCCCTAAAGTAGTTACTGCATAGACACTCCTTCTACACTTTGATCTTGCCCTTCTTATCCCTTCTCTCCTTTTCCAGTTTTAGTTGCTTTCCACCGTCATTCCATTATTTTCTTACTCCTAAAAAAGCAACAGGAAAGTCATTGTGCAAATCATCATTTTTGGAAGATTATTTTGATTTAAGGAGATAATGTCCTAGGAGACAAGAGGGGCAGGGAGGAAGACTCAACTGTTTTCCCAGCTGATTTCAATCAAATTCAGTTTAAATATTAGGTCTCTCTATGCTTAATATTCAGTTTCTGCAGCACCACAGCTCTGCAACATTTCAAAAGGTCTTAAAAATCCTGCAATGAAACAGAAAAAATGGAGAGAGGGGGAGGGGGAGGGGAGGAAGAGAGAGAAGGAGAGAGAGAGAGAGACAGACAGAGAGAGAGAGAGAGAGAGAGAGAGAGAACATATAGAATTATATACAATACTCTCTATGCTTAATATTCAGTTTCTGCAGCACCACAGCTCTGCAACATTTCAAAAGGTCTTAAAAATCCTGCAATGAAACAGAAAAAATGGAGAGAGGGGGAGGGGGAGGGGAGGAAGAGAGAGAAGGAGAGAGAGAGAGAGACAGACAGAGAGAGAGAGAGAGAGAGAGAGAGAGAACATGTAAAATTATATACAATGCTTTTTATAAGTTCTAAGTTATTAGAGATAATTAATTGGCTACAACCCAGCTCCCCAGTACATAATCCTTAGCCTTTTAAAAAAGTTGACTTTAGAAGACTATTACATTTTGCTCCTCTCCTCACAAGTGCCAAAATCAGAGACGAACAAAGAGAATGTAGTAAATAAAGGGTCTTACTTCTGAAAATATATCACTTTTAAAAAACATTAAAAAAAAACTTATTTAAAAAGTTTTGAAATAAACTATTTTTTACATATAAAAGATTATGTGTAACATATATGGTACAAAGAATTAAAAAATTGAACATTCATGAACCTACCAACAGCTAAAAAGCAGAGCATTTTGTTCTGACTTTTTTTGTTGCCATCTTTTAAGATATCTTTAGAGAAAAGGAAAAGATTAAAAACAAATGGGGTTACCTCAGACCAACTCCTGCCCACATGAAGGTGACCTCAATTACTCAAGGAAGCTCTCAGCTTAACCCACAAGATAATATGGCAGCCTCCTTAAATTACATGCCTGAGACAGAACCATGGGAAAAGAACCAACCTCAGAAAATGGGTCCCTTGAAGCTGCAGAAAGCACTGAGGCGCTCAGCCCCACCATTTTTCAGATCCTAAACAACTCAACGGAAACTGTCCCTTGATACTGGCCCTGCTGAAAGAAGCCAGGATGAAACCTGTAGTCAATGGCTTTAACATCTAATCTACTCTGAAAGAATACTGTTTTTATTGCTGCTCGACCAATGACATATCCTCTTTCCTAAAAAATTTTACTCCTTTTAATAAAACAACAAGCCTGCTCTGGAAGATGGTACTTAAGCTCTTCAGAGATGTTAATCCTGAAGTTCTCACAAACCAATTTCCAAAAAGTTTGTGTTTTAATTACCCATGTAGAATTTTACCATTGAGCTCAAAATTGAGACATGCTTTTTGCTGCTTTCAGTTTTATATCCCACATATACAATGTAATATACATATTACATATTACTGAATTGTACACTTGAAACCTATATAATTTTATTAACCAATGTCACCCCCATAAATTTAATAAAAAAGAACACCCTAGATTTCTTTAAGGACTTCCTTTATATCACAAGAATAAGTTAAGGACTATGACATTTCCAAATATAAGAGCAGCTTCCATTTTTCTAGGATTATATAGTATGTATAGTGTCCTCGTATATATGCTTCATTTGATAATGAGACAAAGAGCCTGAGAACTTACAAAATCAAAGCTGTCGGATGTTTGTGACAAAAAAATAATAATACAAATGAAACTGAAAAAAGAATTAAGACATGCTTTAAGAATATTTCTGTGTTGCTACCTTCTCTCTAGTGCCTAACTATAATGTGGAATATGTCAAAATCTTCTTGAATATCAGACTGCAAGTTTCAACCAAATAATTAATACTGTCAAAGTGTGGTTTCCTTTATCTTCAGCAATTCCTCTGAAGTCTGACGTTTGGCCAGTGCGAAGCCCACCTCACAATGCTTAGCTTTGAAGAAGCTGGAAGGTGAGATCATGGTAATGGTCATGCAATAAAAGACTGTCTTGAAATTTGAAGGAGCACCTAGTAGACATTGTGATTTTATCAGAAAACCTAGTGGACGGTAAATTAATGTGTAAATATTAGACATTAACATTAACTGTTTATAAAAACTTAAGCAATAAGATCTCTCTTCCACATTTTACTCCTTTTAAAAAATAATTTCAAATCTTTATCTGAACAATAAGACGGTGTGATGTGAAGACTGTAGTCAAAAGTGCCCCGGATCAGGATTTAGGAGATGAGGATCTGTGGTCAAAGCAGGTTTCCCCATTGGCAGAATAGGAAAAATACTTCCTCCCTGAGTGATTCCAGGGCAGTTCAAAGATTACATAGTATGTGAAAGAGCTTTGACTATTGCAAAAACACTACATACATATGGACTATAAGAGAGACTTTGCTTTTCTATTTTTATACCTTAATTTTCATCCTCATTGGTTAAACTAATTCTCATTAAAATAACTTCACTTTAATGCCTTGAAGACTTTTTTTTTTTTTCAAATGAAATCTCATTCATGAAAAATAAGTAGGAACAGGAAGTCATATTAAATTTTTACAGGTAGAAAAAAATATGTGCATATGTATTCATATGTATGGGGTATTCACACACACATACACACATAAACATACACATACTACAGATATCCTGGTAGAGATGGTATATTAGTTAAAGTTCTCCAGAGAAAGAGGACAATAAGAGATAGACAGACAGATAGGTAGGTAGATAGACAGACCCACAGACAGACAGACAGACAGACAGACAGGCAGATAAGGCTGAGACGTCCAGGAAAGGTGTTGGTATAATACCAGTCTGAGTTCAAAGGCGTGAGAAACAGAGGAGCCAATGGTGTAAATTCTTGTCCAAATTCAGTAGAAGACTGATGTCCCAGATCAAGCGAGCAAACAGAGGTGGAACAAATCCTTTCTGCTTTTTGTTCCATTCACGCCCTTGACAGATTGAGTGATGCCCACTCACCATGGGGAGTGAAATCTACTTTACCGAGTTCACCAACTCAAATGCTGATGGCATCGAGAAATACCT
>NW_006438074.1:1846591-1849217 GCF_000325575.1 Pteropus alecto | reverse complement strand
TGACCTTGCTTCCCATTCAATATACCCTTTCATTCTAAATCCCAAATGTCACAAAAAGTCATCTCTGTTCACTGTTTCTTCTTCTCCTTCTTCTCCTCTTCTTCTTCTTCTTCCTCCTCCTCTTCCTCCTCCTCCTCCTCCTCCTCCTCCTCCTTCTTCTTTTTCAGTTTTTTACTTCCCAGTCCATAGAAGTGTGGATTTAGCCATCACATTGTCTCTGAATCTGCTCTTGCAATGGTCACTAATGTCTATGAGTCATTAGAACCAATTTCTCCTTTTTGCAGCCCATCCGACTTGGCTCGCCCGCAGCCTGCACCTGCCTTTCTGGGTTCACCATGCATTCTTCCTGTTGGCTCCTCTTCTTAAGCTGACTATTAAAAACTGGTGTTATCTTGTTAGGTTCTCTCCCTAGTACTTGCTAACATTTCTTTCTTTGGCATCATCATTCTCTCCTATAAACCCAGCACTTAAAGTCTATGCAGGGAACTACCAAATCTACATTACAACCCTGGCTTCTCTTGACATGAGATCAGAATTTCCAACAGATTTCAAGATATCTTCACATCTGGCCTAAAACACAAACTACTAACAACCAACACTAATGCTATTTCTTCAGTGTTATTGAAATCTGTTTCTTTCCTCATCTCTACTGCCGCTGCACTCATTTGAGGCTCCATCATTTCTTGCTTGGACTATTGAAATAGCCTCTAAATGGATTTACCTCTCTGTCCCCAATACAGCCACAAGCATTATCTTCCTAAAACTCCATTGTAACCAACACTGCTAATGTTTCCTGATTTTCTACAAAAATAAAGTTCACATTAGTTAGCATGTTATTGAAGGTCATTCACCTCATTTTTATCTCCACAAGAATACTATTTATCATTCCCCTCACACCAGGATGCTATTTGTCATTCCCAAATTTTCTAGTCTCAGGGTCTTTTGTTGTTTCTATTGACCCTTCTGCCAAACTATGCCACTTTAGTTTATTATATATATCCAGATCTAGGTTCAACTGTGATCCTTTTAAATAGTCCCCTAATTATCCCAGTTGAGTTTTATATCTTTCTGTTCTGTGCTTATAGGACACTTCCAGCAAGTAGGCATAATTATGTCTTGAATTTTATTGTGTACATGTCTGCTTTCTACACCAGATTTTCAGCTCCCTTAAGGTGAGAAGAATATCTTGTTTATCATTAAATTCCACCGCAGTTCACATATTTCATACAACATAAAATTTTGTTAAATATATTTGGGTTTGCAGTGTTATTCATGGAAAGATTTTTTGATATCTCTGAGGAGTGCCACCAAATAACCTTAGTTAATAGTTTACAGTCTGTTCACATGTGTGTAGAAATTTTAAATCCTGAACTAAAACTCTTTTTCATTATGGCATATCAAAATCCTCTTAACTTATAAAGTTCTTTAGATTTTAGGTGCATATTAACATAGCCATTAATATTATTTTAGTAATTACTCAATCAATATTTGTTGAACAAATGTCAAATGAATATATTGGCACAGAAGGTCATTTTCTTTAGTTTTTGGAAAGCGAAAAATTATATTGCCTAAGATAGAACTAAAAGGAAACTTCAAAACCACAATGAGATATCACCTCACACCTGTCAGAATGGCTATCATTAATAAATCAACAAACAAGTGTCGGTGAGGATGTGGAGAAAAAGGAACCCTTGTGCACCGTGAGTAGGATTGCAAATTGATACAACCACTATGGAAAACTATTTGGAGGTTCCTCCCAAAATTAAAAATAGAACTACCATATGGCCCAGCAACTGTACTTCTGGGTATTTATCCAAAGAAAACCAAAACACTAATTCAAAAAAATATATGCACCTCTATGTTCACTGCAGCACTTTTTGTGAGAGTAAAGATAAGGAAGCAACCTAAGTGACCATCAACAGATGATTGGATAAAGAAGTTGTGTGCATATATCCAATGGAATATTTCTCAGCCATAAAAAATGAAATCTTACCATTTGTGACAATGGTAATACCTAGAGGGTATTATGCTAAGTGAAATAAGTCAGACAAATACCATAAAATTTCACTCATATGTGGAATGTAGGGAACAAAATAAATGAACAAACAAAACAAAAACAGACTCGTAGATAAAGAGAACAAACTGGTGACTTTCAGATGGGAGGTAGGGGTGATGGGCTGGGTGAAAAAGGTGAAGGGAGTAAGAAGTACAAATTTGTAGTTACAAAATAGTCACATGGTTGTGAAGTACAGCATAGGGAATATAGTCAATAATATTGTAATAACTATGTATAGTGCCGAGTACTAGACTAATTGGGGGACCACTATACATCTGAAACTAATATAAAATAATATTGAATGTCAATTATAATTGAAAAATTAAAGTTCAAATTTTAAAAAAGAGGAAACTTTTCAGGCCAAGTTCAGAAGAGGCAGTTATCCTATCACATCTAATAAAGTGCTGCAAAGCTGGCTTCCCACAACTGTGTTTTGTTCTTTTCCCCCTACAAGGCAACTGCTCTCCAGAGAATGGCTTCATTTCCTCACAGCTGCCATCTTTTAACCTTATTTTAAAAATCAGATCTGTGAAAAAAAAACACCTGCTTTTCTGCAGGTGTGGGGACAGG
>NW_006438074.1:1820440-1846574 GCF_000325575.1 Pteropus alecto | reverse complement strand
GCTTCCCTTATGCCACCATTTCACACAGATTAGCCAAGTCTGCAGAGTGGTACTCTCAACCATCCAGGTACCATTTAATCCAGACTGTGCATTTCAGAGCCAGTCCATTGTAATGGTCACTATTTGTGACATCTCATATTGGCCTAATTACCACATTGGAAATGCACTATATTTCAAGTTTCTGGTTAAATCCAAATTGTTTTTCTTCCAGCCACATAGTATGGAGAGCAAGAAAACATTTCATTAGCAATAAGAATGACTTTCATTTTTTATTTCCATTTTCAGCTTTTTGAAGAATTCTTCTTTGAATAAAAATGCTAGCAAAACTTGATTTTCATTTCAATTCATTTCCACTTTGATTCATTTCTCTAAGCACCCAGCGAATGAGAACAAAGAGCAAGTAATAAAAATGACATTCTGCTTTTCCTTACTTTAAAAAAACACTCTCATTTTGGCTTCAATGAAGCTTCTCTAATAAGCCAAAGTATTGGCCTACTTGGGTAGATCTAAAATAACCAAAGTCACCTATGACAAGGGGATTTTACTTATTTTACTACTAAGAGATTTTTTTTTCTATTGAGAGTTTATACACACACACACACACACACACATTATACATTTGTAGTATATATGTTTTATATGTGGGCATATCAGTATGTACACATCTGTATAGTCACACATTAAAATATAGTCACACTATTTCATACTAGAACAAATTTAAAATAAACTAAAATAAGACAAAAATTTTTATCTGATCTACCCTATTTTTAATTATCCTCACAGCTCTAAGGTCTTGGACATTTTACTGCCCTCTCAGAATAGTTGCTTGATCTATAAGAGAAGGATAATTTTCCTTACTACGTGGCATTTTTATGAGCATAATTCGGTAACAAAATGTTAACAAAGCATTAAGATCAAGTTTAGATCACAGGGGTAGCCAGAAGATGATAATGATTGTGATTAATCAAAGCATTGTCTTGTGAAACTCGAAAATTCATGTGTACCATGAAGTATGGATGAAGTCTTAAACCATCCTAGTCCCAAACTAACCCTCTCCCTGTGAGGGCTCCTTGATTCTTGAGATTGATTGACTAACAGCAGAGTAGCACCTCTGCTCTGAACATTAGGATTACAGGTACTCAAGGTTGTAAAAGAGTTTAAAGATCATCCAGCCCAAATGCCTACTTATCCTCTTCAATATAAACATCAAGTAAACTCTTCTCAATTGAAGAACTCTCATTCAATCAATACAGTTTGGCTTTACTCTGTAAGAGAGCATGAGGAAATCTAAGAACAAGTCCTGATTTCTTACTTTCTAACACCTCTATTTTCCACCCAAGAACCAGTCCTATTAGCTATATCTGCAAAATAAATTCATAATCTGAACCTTTCTCATCACTTCTACTGCTAGCACCCTAGACAAAGCTATAACCAGCTCTCACAGGGGCTCCTGCAACAGTCCCTAATTAATCTTTCTGCTTCTAGTTCCGCTCCCTCTACAGTCAATTTACCACACAGCAGCCAGAGCGACATTAAAAAAAAAAAAAAAAAATTCAGAACATGGCAAACTCCTAATTATAACCTCTTAATGACTTTCCATGGTGCTGAGAATAAAATCCATACCCTGTTCATAGCTTACCAGGTCTGAGAGATCAAACATCTGCCCCCTCCCATTCTCATTTGTCCCATTCATTGCTTCATTCACCTGATCTAAACACATGCCTTCTTGCTGGTCTTCAAGTAGAACTAGTTTATTTCTGGTGACCTTTCTTGACTCTTGACCAGTCAATTTAAAGTCCTCTCACAATTTCAGTCTCTATAATACTGTTTTATATTCTTCGTCATGTTTATATTTTTTATTTATCTTTCTCCCTGGCAGAATGTAAGCTCTTGTTCCCGAGTGTGACCTCAGAATTTGTAGCAGTACCTGGAACATACAATACTTAAATGTGTTCAGTTAATGAATATATAAATTATTTACATTTTAAACACAAATACTTCTTAAGTCTCTCAAAAATAAATAATATGTTTCATTCACCTATGACTCTCCAGCACCCAGCACTATGCTGTGGTTCCTCATTTTATGAAACATATTCTGTGAATGAGATAGAATATAAATGAATAAACAAATAAGGCAACTTTCAGATGGTGAGAAGTTTTAGGGAGAACATAGTTGCATTAGTTTCCTAGGGCTGCTGTAAAAAAATACCAAAAACTGGGTGGTAAGAACAACAGAAATTTATTGTTTCATGGTTCTGGAGCCTAGAAACCCAAAGTTAAGATGTCAGCAGGGCCATGCTCCCTCTGAAGGATCTGTTTCAGTTCTCTCTCCTGGCTTCTTGGTTGTGGCAGCATAACTCTTATCTTACATGGTGTTCTCCCTGTGCGCAAGTTATAGTTACTTCTCCTTATATACTTGTACTCTCTTCTCAATTAATTCGTAAACTAATTATGAGATGCCTTCTCAAGGCATCTCAAAGACAATGTTGATACCTCTTAATTCACATAATGGGCCCTCAGTACCTTTCATTTAACCACAACAACACTCCTGGAGTTGAGTTTAAGCGTTTTAAAACAAAGAGCATTTTTCACCCTTTTATGGCTTTACCATGCCTCTTGGCTTTACAACTATCACAGCCTCATGTAGTTGTCTTTCACACCTATGTCAATAAACCAAACGATTATAAAGCAAATACTGTGTTCTTCATAGTTCTTGTCCTATTACCCGGGTCTTCCCATATTCCTTCTTTCACTACCATCACATTTTCATGTGGTGAATATATAACTAGAAGTAAATAGGCTCATTTTATTAAAGAGAATAGTCAGGAACATTTAGAATGAACTTGTTATTCTTATTAGAATGGATAGATATTTGGAAATGCTGTGTATTCTTACTGTTAACTGACCACAGAGGAAGCTGGGAATAAATTGTTCATTGGGGGAAATGACATTTTACAGCACAGAAATTTGCTTTAAATATATCTTAGCACATAAATTTAGATATTAGGAATAATCACAGCGGGTACACAGAACGGACTTGTCAAATGAAGCCGTTATATAGAGAGCAACAAGTAAAACCTCTCAAAAGGACATTCTGTACCTTCGACTTTTCTTTCATCTCTCAGTTAACCTGATAATGGGGTTCTGCTCTCTTGTTAATTTGAGCTGTATTGGAGTAA
Organism: Pteropus alecto; assembly: GCF_000325575.1. NCBI lineage: Eukaryota > Metazoa > Chordata > Mammalia > Chiroptera > Pteropodidae > Pteropus > Pteropus alecto. The sequence continues at coordinate 1,843,395 of NW_006438074.1, read as the reverse complement.
TCAGCCAGCCGTACGTTTCCCCACCATTTCACTGCATTCAGTATGCAGTTGCTGACTTTTGGCTTTCCAACTCCTTGGAATGACCTTTCCCGTGAAGGCAGATTCAGAAGATTGGGTGAGTGGAGACTTTTAAGTTCAGAAATTCAACTCCAAGTGTCTGAGAATAAAATTCTCAGAACAGCTTTATTTTTTTTAGGCTTTCCTGTGACAGTCTTCAAGGGACAAGCACATTAGCCACATTGCTATGTTGTGCAATGGAGTGACTGTTCCTGCACGTGCTAATTAAGGTACTCCAACTCTGAAACTCAAACAGTATTGTCAGTTGATAGTTCTACCATGTGTGTCCATAAGTCTGGAAACTTAGAGGATGTCTTTATGTTATACACGCATTAACAGACTGAAGATAACCTTCATGACATTCTATATATTTGATTATGTTTTCCAGACTTTAAGAACTCTGTGTTTTCTATTGGAATTTTGCTGAGTTTTCCAGGAAGCTGCAGAGATGTGGGTTCATCCTAAGGAAAATTTACATTTTTTGGTACAATTTCATTTTTAAAAGAGTTTCTATAATGTTTGTCGAATCCTAAATTTTCACTATCTTTCTTGAGGGCAATTCGGTGATATATATCAAAATCCTTAGTGTGTTGCATCTCCTTATTAATTAGGAATTCTGTCTTTAGGAATTTATCATAAAGACATAATCAGGGATGTGAACAAAGACTTAGCTATATATATGTTATGAAAGTTCTGCTTCTAAGAGGGAAAAGTTTGAAACATCATAGGTTGTATTTAGTTGCAAGACACAAAAAAAATCATACTAAGAATGTGGATGTAGTCTATTCTTGGTTTGTTTCTGTGATCTCATCAAGGAACCAGTGTCTATCCTTCTTTTCTGCCATCCTCATTTGACAGTATATTCTTATTTCTCTTGGCCATAAAGTTACAGCCATGGATCCAAGCAATAGGCTTGGAAAAGATAAAGTAAATGGTAAATGCTGTCCATTTATCATGGGGAGGGGGGATATTTCCAAGAAGTCTCCCTAATCCAGCAGACTTGGCTTTACCTCTGATTTGCCAGACGTGGGTCGCATGGCAAATACTAACTGCAATGGGGTTGGGAAAGAGAGTATCTGGAAAAACGGAATTTTCAGGGTTGACTTGGAAAGCTCTTGAATCATTACTTAGGGGCTAAGCACATTGCAATTCCAAACAAAATCAGAGTTAAGTTAGCAGGAAAAGGAGAAAGATTCGGGTGGTCAATCACAACGTTTGCCACTCAGATGACCAATAATTATATAGAGATGCAAACTTTTAAAATGAGGTTATAAAATATATTTATTACCACAGAATTGTTATATTAAATTATACTTCTAGACAAGTCCTCTAAGGAATACATTTGTTATCTGGAATTATATATGAAATTACAATGGATTGCCCCAGAATAGAGATATAGAGGCTCTCTTCCAAACCCAATGCCCACTAAACCCCCACTTCCCTGCAGCGCCAAACTGAACCTGCATCTTGGGAACTTCTAGGTTCTGGTGGCAGAACAGAAGAGAGACTCCTCTCTCTTCTCACAGAAGACCTGGATTCAACTCTAACTACTGCCTCCTATTTGCAGGCGTGAGGAGAAAGATTTTAACTTTCTAAAATACAGCACTTCTAACCACTAGAAAGTACGCCTTCGCAGCATTCCAGACTATAGCCTGTAATATTAATCCTCTGTTCCAGAAAGTGGAAGGGGAAGAAGAGAAGAGAGAAAAAAATGTTTCCCTGCCTTGGCCCCTAGGGTGATGTACACTTTACTAGAATCTTCTAAATGTACTACAATGAACATATTTTAATTCTATAATAAGAAAAAAGTTTAGAATAGCATGAAATTTTTAATGAGATATTAAAAATATCTCATTAAATGCATATTTAATGAGATGTTATCACATGAAAGAATGCTTTTCACTCTGTGTTTCCTTGGTCATAAGTTTTACTACAGTAAATAACACACAATAAAAGATACAGATGTAGTGATAGATTTTGTAATTCATATTTACAAAAAAGGGAAATAAATGAAATTTTTATAACTAAGTAACAGAACCAGGAAAAGCATTAAAAACAGGAAATTATGTATGAAAAAAATATCTTAGACTTGAAATGAAGCTTTGAATTAATCTACTTATTCCAATTTTTCACTGTCAAAAGTAATCACCTTGAATGCTTTCAGTACTCAAGTATTCATTTTATTACTACAACTTCTATTTTAAGTATTTATTTATGACCAGTCATTTCTTGAGTTGAGACAAAACTCTTTGCTTTAAGAGCCTGCCTCGCTCTCCATTCTGACAGTTTAAACTTGCAAATTCCTCCTGAAATGTGTCTGGTAAGATGGATGCAGATGGATGATGTTTTTCTAAGAGTTTTACATTATTTACTTTTTCTCAACAGATCATATTTTCTATATATGACCTAATGTAGTATTTAAACTCCCATAATTTCAGTGTTAGGTGTGATTCTAATATTTCCTACTCATTTGTTACTAGACAATTTTCTTGATTTTCTTTTTATACAAATAACCTATTTTCTTATGTGTCTTTTATTATCTGTCTCCCTTTTTATGTTGACTTTTCTATTTCTCTAAGTTAATTATTTGTTTTTGTGCCATTTTTTATTCTCTTTGATAACTTTAGTTTCCACTTTATTCTATTACTTTCTATATTGTGTAGTTATATCACAATACAGGACAAAAGTGCTTTTTTAAAATTTTTTCTTTCTCTAGAATTATGACTTATTCAGATAACCCTTATGTTACAGACCTAGTTCTATTATGTTTCATCTTCTCTCAAAATGTAGATGGAAGGCTCCATGTCTTAAATCGGTATCACCCAGTGCTCAATAAAGAGCCTTCTAAAAGTAAGGTCTGTCTCTACATAGGGTATTCAAGAAGGCAGACTATATCCTTAATCTAAACTGTATATATTATATATAATAGTTATATATTTACATATATAAAATAATCAGAAGTATGTGTTTATGATAATTAGAAATTCATACTGAACCTAGCAGAATAGAATTGTTTATTTTTTTGAACCGTTAATTAGTCTCATTATACCTCGCTATAAGCAAGACTGACAGTTGCTGTTGTCTTTTTCATCAATTAACTCTTGAACTAGTTAATAGTTCTTCCAAAAGTGGTCTCCTTGCTCTTGATGATAATTTCTTGGAAACATTGAAACAGCTAATAAAAACGAAAGTATTTCAGAAAAGACTGTTAAGTGAAAGAACAATTCCAAAACTATGGAAACAATAAGGAAGTTTGAGTCACAGGCATACACCAGAGCACAGGATTGATCTTTCCGAACTAATATTGCTCTGTATGTCTTGTGGAATTACAGTTCTTCCATATAAATAAGATCATTTTTGGACTATGCCAAGAAGGGATGCTAATCTATGCTTTTTCCTATAATGGTATATTTGCTCTTAAAAGACAAATACTAAATTACTTATCTTCATTTTTCATGAATCATTGCACAAATATAGGCACTCTGTCTAATTTTAATTAGTAATTGAGATAAGATACAAATTGACCTTAAAGAATCTTTTGGATTCGCTGTGTTGCTATTTCTCATTTATGATGCAGACTCCAAGTCACCCATGACTTCTCTTAATGGATTTTATCACAGTTTTAAAAGAATGTAGCATTCATCTGCTTTAATTAAAGATTTTAAACTCAGCTTCTTTCCACTCAGCAAATATTTAAAATTCTAAATAGCCATAAAAGGCAAATTTTGGATAGGTCTCCTTCCTTTGAAAGAAATCAGTGAGGAAATGAAATACCTACATGAATATTATAAAAAAATTGAGAAATACATAAATTTGGAAAGAGTACTAATGGCATTTCTTGTGTAATTGTCATAAAGACAAAATGCGTAGAACAGTATATAGTTTATCTAGATGTGGGGTCTCATGTGATTTATTTAGTCTCTGCTTTATTCTACTTGTCTCTAAAATGAGGATGAAAATATTTATCTTTTAGAGTTATGATAATTAAGTAGGAACATGTATACAAAGTACTTAGCTTAATGCCTGACATGTGTATACATATATGTATGTGTGTACACTGCTGTGTTGCTGTTTGCCAAGACCATTCCCAGCTTCAGTAATTCACTAGGATAACTCACAGAACTCAGCATGGAATTGTATTCATGGCTATGATTTAGGTTTCTCTCCTATTTGATATTCTACTGGAAGTTCTAGCCAGAGCAATTAGTCAAGTAAAAGAATAAAAGGCATCCAAATTTGAAAGGAATAAGTAAAATTATCACAGATAACACAGTTTTCTATGTAAAAATCCTAAGTATTCCACAAAAAGTTAGAGCTCTTAAACAAATTCATAAAAATTGTCAGATATAAAATCATGCAAAAATCAGTTGCATTTCTATACACTAGCAATGAGTAATCCTCAAAAGGAAATTATGAAAGCAATTTCATTTAAAATAGCATCAATAAGAACAAAGAATTTGGGAATAAGTTTAACCAGGGTGGGGAAGACTTGTATGCTGAAAACTATAAAACATTCCTGAATATATTGAAGAAGACATAAATAAATTGAAGACATCCCACATTCATTGATTGGAAGACTTAATATTGTAAAATGAAAATACTACCCAAAGTGATCTATAGTAATTCCTATCAAAATCTCAACTTTTTTTTTTTTTTTTTGCATAAATAGAAAAATCCATTCTTAAATTCACATGGCACTGTAAGGGACCTCGAATAGCCAAAACAATTTTGAAAAAGAAGAACAAAGTTGGAGGACTCACGCTTCTTTATTTGAGAACTTACTACAAAGTATAATAATTAAAACAGGGTGGTACTAGCATGAGAACAGATATATAGACAAATGGAATCGAACAGAGACCAGAAATAAACTGTTGCATATATGGTCAACTGATTTTTGTCAAGGATGCCAATATCATAAATAAGGAAAGGTCAGCCTTTTCAACTAATGGTGCTGGAAAAACGGGATATCCACATGCAAAAGAATAAAATTGGACCCTTACCTCATACCATATACAAAAATTAACTCGTAATAGATAAAAAATGTTAGAACTAAAACTATAACAATTCTAGAATAAATGAGAGAATATTTCTGACATTTGATTTGTCAATAATTTGAATATGACACAAAAGTACAGGCAACAAAAACTGGATCTTGAGTAAATATTTGAAATAACTATCAAAATGTGGTACATAGAACACAATTTTACCATCTAAATGTGCTACTAGTAAATTTTACCCCCTGAATGTGCTACTAGCAAGTTGAAGATAAGTGTGTTCTGTCTCTGAAGATTTTTTGGTTATGTTTTGCATTTTTTTGTTCTTACATAGAGCTCATTAATGGTAATAATACTGAATTAGATGATATTGAAATTCAACCTTCCATCATATTCTCATTAAAGGTGACAGTTCTAGTCAATTCTTTGTTCTTATGAAACATGCGATTTTTATAATGATGAGCTTAATTTGAACAATTATAACACTAACATTATAACACTGCTAATAATTGTAATGGAAACCGCTATAATCTCTTATAATTGTTATATTATAGTTAACATGTTGAATTGCAATCATCTGATAGATCATGAGTAATAAAAATTAGATCATAAGCGTAGCTGCTATTATTATTATTTTGCTTTGGGGAGAATTAATTTTGTAATATACAAAGTTCATTTGAATGGGAAATTGCAGTGGCAATGTACTGTACTATACTATAAGCTTAAAATGCTAAAATCTCAAGGACTTTCAGGAATATTGTAAATTCTAGAGCATTCTTTAATATTTTATTTTTAATATATGAAAATAAACCTCTTATGATGGAGCATTGTTCCTTAGAAGGAACGAAATTAGAGCAGATTTCATGTCAAGATTTTACTCTGGCCCACAGCCTAAGACTTTGCTTCAGAAAGGGCTGTGAGAGGGAGATGTGAAAACCAGGCTTCACTAAGCCTTAAAACTGACATTCCCTTCACCTGTCAGGAGCTTCAGTTTCTCCCTCTGTTAGTTACCCTGCTTTTCAGCATGGATAAAGGGAGACTTTTTCTTGTCAGTAACAGAAAAAAATTATTTATGAGATTTCTTGCACTTCCTATTTATTTTGTTCTAAATGCCAGAAAATGAGTCAAGTGGTGTATTCTAGGTCTTTAGCATGAAAGTAGCTACTGGAGAGAATTACCAGCATAACGTTTCTTTTCTCTGAAGTAAATACTGATTCTTCTCACTCTGTATTTAAGCTAGTGACATAATAGTCAACTGATGATAATTCTTTAAATCATTGCAAGCAGCTAGATTTTTTTAAAGATGTAATACATTTAAATTTATAATAACTAAGGCAATGATACAAGCTAAATATAGTAAAAATAAAATAACATAAGAAACTATAAAAAACTATATTTACAATCACTTCAAAGCTCTAAGTAGAATTAGTATGATGGAAGATAAAGTCTAAATTCATTCTTGAAACTCTCTTTAGCTTTGTAGAACAGAACTCTGAGCTCTCACCTCCAGGGTAAACACATCTGATGTGAGTGAGATGCTTTTAGTTAGATCTAGCTACAGAGTGGGTTACTGCCAAAGAGGGCCTCAGAAAAAAAAAAAAAGAGAGAGAGAGAGAAAAAGCTTCATCAGAGCTCATCTTCCACCACTATTCTTCAGAAGAGACCTAGAAAATAGTCCAACTTTTTCCTTTGGGACAAAAACAAGACATATCCTGTTTGTGAAAACAGCATATGGTCTTAACATGATTTTGCACTCAATTCAACACTCACTGAGTACTATCTATGTTAAGCACAATGCCAAAACCTGGGCCCCAGATATAAATAAGGCATACTTCTTGGGCGTAAAGAATTCAGTCAATTATTGAACAGGAAGACTTTAGCACTGATTGTAAAGCAAAGCGACAACCATGTTTGAAAAAAGCAAAATACATATTTATATTATCTCGAATGACCACATTTAAAGGCTTTTTCCTTTGTCATATTGTTTTTATGCTAATGGTAGGATTTAAGAGGCCGTGCTAAGGGAAAAAAATGTTAAAGGCATACTTACTCTAAGCTAGTAATATCTCCTTTGCCAATAACAAATCTAGGTAATTTTAGTTCCTGATCAATTATGCAAAAAGGAAATTGATAGGAAACAGTATAAAGCATAGATGTGAATAATACAAAGTAACTCAGGAGATGGAGCAGATTATTCAGACTGCAAATGGAAGTGGTAGCGAAGACAGCTTTGGTCTCTTGCCATTTCCTTTTGAACTAGAGAGAACAAGATGATGATTTTAAGCATTGGAAGTATAAATTACTTGTATATGGAGTTCTCCTTTTCATCCTCAGATTGGATGAAAGGAAACTATGACAATTGAAAGCCAGTTTTAGTATCTCGGCCTTCCCGTTATCTTTTATCTGATCTTGTCATGTTTGTCTTTCACTAGCCATTGCTCTTCCAAACTGTTGATTCAGGCAATTTTTCTGGACTCTCTTCTTCTGAAGTTTGATATGACTTTTATTTTTCATCTTTTAATGGATTGACTTATCAGGAGTCATCCTAAATTAAGCATACTAAAAATGAAATTCTACTTAAAAAACACTCTAGATTTCCGTATGGGTACTAAGAAGAATGTCATTTGGAATGGCTAAAAGTAGAATTTCCTATAATAAATCTATCTTGTAGATAAAGTATAAAGACGCATTTTACAGGTTTTTGTTTCAACTGTGACTTGATACAGATATGTATTCCCTCTAAGGACTCAGGGTTGCTGCTCAAGTTAGGAGTTTAAATGTATAAACATTCTGACAGAAGATACAAATCATTGTGTTACAGATGATTATCCAAGTAAGTTGAATTTAGAGTCACAGATGATTGACTCTAAATTCAACTTACTTGGATAAAAGTTTTTGCAGATATAATTAGATAAGATGAAGTCATACTGGATTAGGGTGGTTCCTTATAATTACAGGAGAGGACGTTTAGAGATTTACACAGAGGGAAAACACCATGTGAAGACAGAGATAGAGATTAGAGTGATGTCTCCACAAGCCAAAAAAAAAAGAAAAGAAAAGAAATGAAAAGTAAAAAAGAAAGAAATAAGAAAATGCCAAGGATTAACGTCAACCACCAGAAGCTGAAACAGAGGCCTGGAAGATTCTCCCTCAGAGCCTTCAGAAGGAACTAATCCTACTGATACCTCAATTTTAGACTTCCAGCCTCCAGAAATGTGAGAAAATAAATTTCTGTTGTTTTAAGCCACCCAGCTTGTAGTAATTTGTTACAGCAGCCCTATAAAACTAACACATTTCCCAATTATTTCTATAACTAAAATCTCACAAGCCTCATTACACATCTGGGTGGGCACATATAGTAATAACTCTAATTTAATTGAGACTTGCTCATACTTTCTAAGGCAAGGTACCCAGGCCCTTTGAAAATATTCCCTTTCTCAAAATCAAAACCCTATATTTCTGGCTATCTCCAGGGAGAATTTCTCAGGTATGCACAAATAAGTCTGCTCCCAGTAGTAGATCTTTCTATGGCTCCTGTGGATATCACTCTCTGCCTGGTACTGTCATTGAAAAACTGAAGAACACAAGATGTCAAATCTTCAGAGGGGTCTGTGACACAGCAGGGAGAGAAGCCTCTCAAATTCTTCTATGTTACGGTGAGACAAAGGCTCCTAAAACATTTTAGACTGTAAAGAAACAGCTTTCTAAATTTTAAATTAAGCCTTTCCTCTTCCTAGACACTAGGCAAGGGAATATGAAAAAAAAAAGGGGGGGGGAAATTCAAGTAAATATTCATTGCACAATCACTGCCCTCTCCATTAATTAAGGAACGGAACCTGAGTTGGCTAATCATTCTTCTCTTCAGATGAATTCCCTTAGGTTTTCAGTCTCCTAGCAAGTGGACCTTGGTCAGTCCACCTGCCAATTCAGGCATGTCCAAATTCTAGCAGTGGCTGAAGAAGATGAAATCCCTACCATGCTTGGGTGATTCTATAATAAGTTTAATTTTTCTTTTCCTTAAAAGAAAATGTTTCCTATAACTCTGTTTTCCATGTTTTCTCCTCTTGCGAGTTTCTCTGTAGTTTCTAATATAATATTGTGAGAGTTTTTTGTACGTTCCCTTTTTCCTAGAGCGGGGATTGGGGAGAGGCTGAGTAAAGAGAAATAAAAGTAAGCTTGCTTTATAAGAAAAAAAAAAAAAGAGTAGCAGCCATTATTATAAAAGCAAATATTACCCCAGCTACTGACACTCACTCACATCAGCTGTTCCTCTGCTCCTCCAAGGTAAGCATGAGAGGTATTATTAGTGAAGAGAAAATATTTCCAGTGTAATAGTCAATCTTGTTGATTTGTTCTCTTATTACAGAGTAGAAGACATGGTGGAAAAGATGCCGAAGAGATCACAGTTCTGTACTAATCAAGTATTTTATAATTTTAACATCTGTCTAAGCATCATAGCAGTTGGGAAAAATGAATTGCATGTGATCATAGTGAGCAAGTCTGGGATGGGCCTGAAAGCATAAGTGTGTACTGGAGGAAGCATCAAGGCTTTGATCCTTCTTTGCAGTCCCTGCAATATTTGATTCTGACCCTCTTTCTTCTTAACTCCAAAATCTATGCTCTGTATAGGTGTAGGGAGTCTAGGTCTGTATGACCCCCATTTGTACTTGGTGTCGTCCTCCCCAGGGTTCGAGTCTCATTTCTTCCTAATAAATCAACATAGTTCTTCCAAAAGTTCAGGGCACAGGGGCTCTCCTTGTCCACACTCGAAAATGAAGGCTTCTTGAAGAGTTGGGTCCATATCTTTCATTTCTCCCTTTATTCCCATTCTCACTTTCTCTCTGGCCCCTTGGACTCATGTAGAAGAGCTGCCTGATGAGTTTTCTCCCTCCCTTACCTCAGGACCTGATGTCTTATACAGCTTCTCTAGGCTCCGCATACTGCAGCCAGGCAACAGAATACACAAACTTCGGGCTTTTGCTCATGGTCCCTAGGGTCCAGGTTCCCCTTAATTGGGAGGTAGAGAAAAAAAGAACTGGTACCTTGAAAATGAGCAGAAGAGAAAATTTTGATAATGCATTGTTTCCTAAAGATTTAAATTTGTCATCTACTAAGTCTTGCTAATTGGCTAGACAAACCCTAACTGTAGGAGACAAAAGCCCTGAATATTTAAGAAGATCTTATTCTCTGGCCAAGCACTGGCTTTTCATATGGTCAAGGGTCTAATGGCTCAACACAGAGATGTAATTACTTTCACTGAAGCAAAGTCAGTGATGACAATTAGATGATTAATCGGCACAACTATTTTTCATGATTATATTTACTTCCTAAAAACTACCGAAAGAGAGTAGGTTTATTGAACGAGAGCATAAATGATAAAAGGTAGTGAGGATCAAAGCAAAGGTAATTTTCTATGGAAATGCGCCTGGTGCATAAAACAAAATGCAAAAGTCTTCCTCCTGGTTGAGCAAGGGTTTTATCATATCGCTATAGAAGTCATTGTATCTCAAGTGGCTTAGATGTTTCTCCTTGGTGTTTTGTCTTTTCTGTATGATTCTGGATTTGCATGGCCCACAAAAGATATTTTGCACGAGATTCGCAAGATGGAAATGAGGTAACTCTGAGGGTTGGTGCAGGGCACCAGGCAATTTGGCTGACGCACAAGTGCATGTAAAACTATGTGGCCAAGACATCACCTTCTCCTGTATATCTGTGGCACTGAAGTTGGATATGATGAGACAGACACTAGTTTCAGTGTGTCTGCCTAAGTTCCCATTGCCATTCTGTCTCCTTCTATTCTTGCAAGTTCCAGTTCGTCCTTGCTTTCACCCACATCCAGTTTTCTGGCTGCCCATCTGGCTGACCCATAATGACTTAAGGCTTAACATTAGATACAAAAACAACAGCTTAAAGAGGCTGCTCCAACAGCTTCCAAAATTGCATAACATCCAACCTCTAAAATACATACTTTTTACTATCATACTCAGAGTAGTTCTGCTTTTATGATATAACCCTGATTGGTATACTCTCTAATTAGGTAAACTTAAGTATGCCTTAATTTCTAAAATAAGAATACGTATTTGCTTTATATTCATCTCAACTCCTTTGTGAGAATTAATAGAGAAATCTCATATGAAAAAATTTGAAGAGTATGCACAGATGAAAACAATTATATGTGTGTGTGAACAGACACATGTGTACATATTTTTTCATACAAATTGGTGTATTATCAGTGAGCTCTGCTTATCTAAGAATAAAATAATTATTACTTTAATTGAAGCTTTTTTTAAGCTCCAATTAATTTTATGACTTCCAAACAAATGTCCTGAGCAATTTCGTTGACACATGCAAATAATATAGAAGATAATTAAGAGAGATAATGAAAAGCTATGGCAGTGTCTGGAAAAACAAAAGATTATTCGATTGAAGATTATTTTATTCCTTTTATATCAAATTTGACTCTGCAAACTAATTGCATTCAGGTTTCAATTTCTGACATGAAAAGACAGCCATTCTTTCTGAGTTTGTTTTTTTCCTCAGGACTTTCTGGAAGACAGGATCCACTACTTATCTGATCTCTCTTCTGTCCTGAATGGAAGATTTTTGTACTCATTAAAAGTCAGGATAAGCACATAAAGGTCTTCTCTGCATGGCACATGATTTAAACTAAGTAATGTTTGTTGAATAAATAAATGAATTAATTAATAAATCAGTCTATCAGGTCCTTTTTTCCATTGTGTAAGAAGAGATAGTGATAAATTCCAGTCTCATTTTCTAGGCTGCAACATCGTTTCTTTTCACAGACTTGTTTTAGTTAACCTAGTTTCAGAGTAGAGACTAAAGACAACTGTGCCAAGTGGTGTTCTGGTTAACAGAATAGACCGTAAAGCTAAGAGAAGCTGGAAAAAGCAATACATCGTCTTTACATTTTATCCTTCATGAATTAATCATACCTAATAAGACTCATCAATTGCTTCTATTTGATAATATGAGGAGATAGACTATATGACCTCGTGCATCTGATGAGTTGAAGAATTTGATGAATATGAGCTAAGAGTATTTTAGAAGCTGGTAACTTTCAAATGAGAAAGATAAAGATCTTCCCAAATGCCAACTTCTCAGACTCTAACTACCTGCATTTTTCTTATTTTATATAGTTTGAGAAAGTCAGAATCATGGAAGACTTTAGTTGTCCCTTAATTAAACATATAGGCAGATCTGCTTGTGGCCAATTGCATTAGATTATTAACTGGAAATGAACGTGTGTGCTCATCAAAAGAGTAAAAGTTAAGGCAAGAATCTTTATTTTAAATTTATACTCTATGCTTCTGTTGTGATACTAAAGTGGCTGTAAGGGATAATGTGCAGTGAAATTAAGGTGAAATGTACATGTAACCCAAGAGTTTTATGTAATGCCATGTCTGTTCTTAAGGTTTGAGAGGTACTTCAACTGCATAGAGTTTTATTTTCACATAAAAGCCAGAAACTCTGGTCAGCTTTTCAGGTAAAAATGACTGGAGAAAAACACCAAAGTTTTGTCTTGATAACCAAGTGTTGTTATGAACATTTTATTTGCATGTTGTTGTTTTGTATTCCCAATTAGGCAGAAATAAGATTAAGACTACAGGAATGTCATAGTCATCAGGATCACTTTTACAGCCTGTTAATGTTAAGCAGCCACAGTGTTCCTTTTCACCTGTATAATGAACATATTACTCCAATGATACGTTTGTGCTGAGTGATAGATATAATGAAATGTCTTCAATTTCAGGTCCTTTACGGGGACAGAGAAGTCAATCGTGTAATGGAAAAACTCTTAGAGCAGAAGGTCAGGTTGCTCACTCGAAGGTCATATCATTTAGTGTAATTGACTTAAAATATCCCTTGCTTTAATAAGCAATAATCAAAAATGAGGACTGAGGAGAACAAAGAGGCTTCATGTACAGGAAAGTTGGATCATTAGAATCTGGTCCAAACTGTTGTTTTAGGAGAGCAGGAAGGCCAAAGGGAAGATGGTTAAGATTGCCTAGTATCATGTTATTTGGTGCTTAAAAGTCCATGATATAGCTCTTCATATTAACACTATAGTACTTTCATCCTAAGGTGAGAATTAGATTCCTGGAAAATTTTTGTAGGAGACTTAAACATCATAGTTAAGAAACTTAAGACATTATTTTTAAAGTATGATTAAAATAAGCCAAAGTCGTCGTGGCAGTTTTATAACACAGCCCCGCATTCATTGACTGCTGGGGCCTATCTATTGTCCTTCCCCTTGAATTTAGGAGAACTTGTGACTAGCGGGGAAGTGATGGTCAGTGATGTCTGAGGCTGGGTCACAAAAAGAAATAAAACCATTGCCTTGCTCACCAGAGCACTTGTTCAAGAGCCCCGAGGTTTCTATGCCGCGGGGAAGTGCAAATGGCCCATGCAGAAATCACACGGACAACCCAGAGACTGCACGGGCACAGGCTGCCGCTGTGCCGCCCCTCCCCCCTCAGCTCTAGCTGCTGCTAGGCAAGTGCAATGTCCTGAAAGATACCCAGGCAGAATGGCACTACCATGCCCCTTGGGAATTCTTCACCCACAAAAACTGAGAGACATAAAATTATTCCTCTACTTAGCTATTAAATTTTGAGTTAATTTTTCATGCAGCAACATATAACCAGAACAAAATTTGATATCTGGAAGTGCAGTGTATCTGTAACATAAACCTAAAACGGCTGACATTTCACATAGTGGCAGAATGTTTAGCCAAACTTTTAAGTGTGGTAATACTGAAAGCAGAAAATGTACCTCATGAACTGATGGATCTGGCTAAGATTTGGGGGCAGAATATTGGAAGTGTAAGCTCTTTTAGCCATGTATAATAAGTTATATAGACAGATGAGCCACAAAAAGGAATTACTTGGTTTTCAAGCAAAATTTGGAGTAAATATAAAGGATCCATGATTTGCTGGGGTTTAATATAATTTCTCATTCACAGTCTCTCCAGATAGCAAAAGCAAAATAAAATAATATGATATTCAAATTAAGAAATGTCTTCAGGGCAAAGACCAAGTTCAGGGTGGGCCTATAAGGTTCCTTGTTAAGATCTCAGAAAAATATTAAACTTTGTGCTGCATAGATCCTTTAAAACAGACCAAAGAAAGGCCTTCTCAACATTTGAAGAGCATGACTGGCAGACTCGTCCACCCCTGCTACTAAACACAAGTTTCCAAGAATCTTATGAGTATTTTCCCATAGATGACTCACAGGGAACTCAAGGTAGAAAAGAGCTTATCTCTAAAAGATTTCTGGGTTTAATCACTATCTAATGGAATCAATTATAAATTAGTTCACAGAAAGCCCACATCATTTTGAAAGTAATTGTATCAGTGTGGAAAAAATGGGATAGGAAAAAAAATACAAAATGCAAAGTGGCATTTGGATCTTTGAACCTCTACAGACAGGAGACAGTCTGGGAAAATGACTGTCATATATAGCCTCCATCTTATGGAAAAGGAACGATAACTCAGGTGACAGAACAATGATCCCACAAGATAGAACCAAGAACGTCAGAGACTCAGTCTCAGGGGGCAGAACTGGCTCCCAATCAAGGACACATGTACCTGGCTGGTTTCAGAATTGCTGTGGGTCGGTGACCTTTGTGCTTCCGATTTCCACCCCTTTATGAGTAGTTGTGCCTATAGCATTTATTTTATGCTTACCCCACCACTGTATATTGGATGTGTATAAGGCAAATAACTTTCCATTTTAATTCACGTATCTTAAAATTTAGAGGAACCACACCTCAGGGGATGTGTCCAAGGAAACTAACCCAGGTACTCTTCTGCTTATCTGTAATGCGATGCTGGCTCTGAGCCTGATGCTGAAATGGAATCGAACTTATGGGAACTATTAGGAGAGAGTGACTGTGGTTTGAATGTGGGAATAATGCGAATAATTTTTGGCCAACATAGAGATTTGAAAATATGGCCTCATATTATTTGACACTCCTTCCACTGAGAAGTGAGGTCTATACTCCTTCCCTTTAAATCTTGGAAGCCATGTGATTAGGGCAGAAACGATGTTTTGTGACTATAGAAGCTAGTTCATGACAGGCTTGTTTATCGTACTTTCAGGCTAGAGCCCTGAGCTCACCAGCTATGTGAAGAAGCCCAAATTAACTTATACAACAAATAAAATGGAGGAGCTTTGGGACCACATGAGAGAGATGGAGATGGAGAAAGAGAGAGAGAGGGAGGGAGAGGGGGAGAGAGAGAGGGAGAAAGAGAGAGAGGGAGGGAGAAAGAACACCTGCAAGCATGCAAGCAAACCAGTCCCTAAATTTTCCAACTCTCCACTGTCTCAGCTCTAATCATTATCTGACAGCTATTTCATGAGAGACCCTGAACTATGATATAACTACTAAGTGCATTCCTTCAGCCCCCACCAAAGTTCTAACCCTAGAGACCATGAGAGATGATAATAACATGACTTGATGTTTTAAACCGCTAAGTCTTGGAATGATTTGTTACATGGCGATAAATAACTAGAATGGTCATGGATTCATCAAATAAAGCTCTAAATGTCTAAATAATGTCTAAAATGCAGAATGGCAGCCCATTTATAGTTAAGAGACTATCAATTACATTATACATACCTTAAATTAGAAATTTTAATTATTATCCCATTTTTTTCATTTATCATTGCTCAGGGAAACTCTGCAGGATTTCTCCTGTACTGTTTCAGTGTGATACTGTCAATCCTTTTTGCACCTTTGTAGAAGCATACAAACAATTTGACATATTTTAATATAAATTTAATTCTGATTTCCTCACTTGGAGATGTTAATGTCTGACTCAGTTTCCAGGTCTCAGAGATAGTCACATAGATGTTTTTAAGAGAAAAGACATTAGGATACTTACAAAAAGTATCCCAATAAGAGCATCCTGAATTTCAAGTATAGTGAAACTGAAATCCTAGAAAGTGAGAAATAGTCATACGGAAGTTTTTTTTTTTTTTCTTTTTATAGGTTAGACTTTTGCAAAAGAGAAATCCGAAGTTACAAAGAGATTGATGAATAATGACTCATAATAGTTTCCAAAGTTTATCTCTGTACATTGTGAAAAGTAGAACCCCCCGAATCTCAATAGCTTCAAACAGCCCAAATCTATCCACCCACTTCCCCAGAGCAAAACAATGGGTGTCTCACAACCATGCAGAGAAAGGAGACACAGCTCTGGAGGGGTTGTGGGGTGGCCATACTCTCCCTGGAGATGTAGGATGTATAAGCTTTCAAGCTAATATGGTGCACTAACCATGTTTCCTGAAATGTGCCTGTCCCGTTTTGAAATGGTGTGATAGCAGATGATGTTGGTCCATCTCCTTGAGGGACCAATAGGAAGAGGCAAGAGAACATTTCTGATGGTAATATTGTAGCAGGGACGGTGAAGATTCAATGTGCAGAATGTAACCAGAAAAGTGTCAGCAGCAGCAGCAGTGAAAAGAGTAACTTGGGTTTGGGGTGCAGTTCACAGAACCAGGTGACTGTGACATCTGTGAGGTTAGTATGAAGTAATGCGGAGGAGGATTTCTGAAACCTTCACACTTTAGTTGTCTGCCATTGAGCAGAATGAGTATGTAGTATAAGATGGGAATGAATGAGGGGCCCTTGAGTTCTAGCAATGAATATAAATGTTTTTTGAAGAAGGTATTGGGTCGGGGGAGAGGTGGTAGAAAACAAGTTTGCTAAAAGAGAAGGATTATTATAACCCCTTGACTTTCTTGCTGTTATAGAGTTAGGAAAACTCTATAACATTAACATATAGATAAAATGAGTGTTTTTCCTTTTTCTTTTTTTAACTGATCTAGCAGAATAGATGAAAAGTTCATGGGAAAACTGAAGAGAAACGCTTAGGAAATCATCTATGCAAATCAGGGGTCCTTTAAAATCACAATTCACAGTTGTCCCTTAACAACCCGACTGACAACTAGTAAGGAGACTTGCTTTCCTGTCTGATGAGTAGTTCATTTAAGTTTACCTTATTCTCACCACCTCCCATCTACTATTATTCTACTGTGCCTTAGATGTATATAGCACTTTACATCTACAGAGCTCAAAAAATAATACAAGTCATCTCATTTATCTTCCTTCGGTCCTTGGAATTTTATAACCATGTGAAATTTTCTAGTCAGATTCTATAAATTCAAAGATGTACATTTGAGTACATTTACCCAAGGGGCCTTTAGATGATGAGAACTGTCAGGGACTATTTTTAGAATAGAGAGAATGCAGCATTTCTAAAAATAAAAATTCCATTGACTAGAGCCCCTTGCACTGCTGAAAGCAGCCTTTGGAGCAGAAACCATCAGCAGGACCTCAAGAATCCCTGAATGGAAAGGCCACACAGTGACATGGTAACTGACATTCTTTCTTGGGAGTTGGTAAGTGAGGCAGGTGCCTCCAAAGTTAAAGGCATACACTGCCCTGTTTTTCTGTATTGATGGTACAAGGAAGTGGGTCTGTAACTCTTAGGGTTACTTCTAAATCTATTTATATACTATAATCCGATTTCAATTAGCAAGAAGGAAGCTAGATGTGTTGGAAAGATTTGGACCTTAGTGAGAAACCAGGTTTTAACTATTACCAGTCCTTTTAATAAAGGCACAGAAGCAGGAAAGCATGCATCTTGGAGTTATGCCATAGAACCAGAATTACTAGAGCACAGAGTGAATGTGGAGAGGATGAGTGGCAGAAGCAGTAGCCAGACAATATATGGCATGATGGAAATTCTGGATTTGATTCTTAAAATAAGGGAAATTAGTAAAGAGTTTCAGTCAGGAAGTGCTGGTCTACCCATTGGAAACAGAGATTATGGTAATCCTGAAAGACAGCTAACAGTTGACCCTGCCCAACCCCATGTACCTCCTTACACTCCCTCCTCTCTTCAAAACTCACACAAATATCCTGCCTCTATCCATTAAGTTTCTCTTCTTGGCTAAGTAGGTTCAGTTTATAAAAATTTTCTTCATTAATGTGATTTGGAATTCCTTCATTTCCCAGATTTTCCTTCTTTGAATTAAAGCCAATCTTAGGGACTTGGTTGACATAATGCCTCCCTCTGCTGTGGGCCAGCTTCATGCCATGTTTTCCACAGATCGATCATTGCAGAGCCTGATGTCCTGCCATCACCTGTGTCCCTGCCACCTAGGGTCCAGCTAAATGATTAGACCACAATCTTCAATGAGAAAACTTCTTTCTTTCTCAGTCACATTTATGGAGTTTCTGAAGGGCAATGGAGATTACTGCCTAGCATAGCAGAACCTCTGTGTAGACAGGTGAACTGCAGAAATTCATCACTACTCTGCCACGAGGCTCCTCTAAGAGCAGTTATCCTGGACACAGAGTGTTAAATTGAAATCTGCGGAACATTTCCCAAGAGTTCTGATCTAGATGGGTTAAACCTCAGTGTGTTTCCTATTTGTTGCTTCAATATTAACTGGATTAACGGACTGCTGCTTCTTGTTAGGAAGTTTATTTCATTTTCTATTACTTCTAGCTTCATACTCAAAACAAGAATTTCAAGTAAAGTATATTGAAATAGACCAGTTTCTTTACATCATATATATGTTCCATTTTTAAATTCCTTCTTAACCCTATTGGGTGTTTTTAAACTAAATTAACATGGCTCAAATAAACCCAGACCTTGTGGAAGTCACACTCAAGAACATGAGATTTCTTATTACATACAATATGACTAGCATAATTTTAAACAAATTTATAGAGGAACTTATGAAATAAGGAGTTATCACAGTAGGACAACACTGTCTTTGTGGAGAAAAAAGGCATCCATGTTCACAACTGGCCTTTGGATGATGTTTCACCACCATCCAACCAGATTGTTGATTAATGGTTAAGTCTTATAAAAAATTAAAATTTGTGAAGAACTTTGTTGTTTTGCTATTGAGTTCTGGGTCTTAGTAGACCTCTAGGACTTGTCATTCTAGCATTAACCAAAGGTGAAAACATGGAAATACAGTACAGTTTACAAGACAAAAGTGATGTGGAACTCTTAACAGCAAGCAACTTCTTGTATTTGGATAAGTATTGTCCTAAAATGTGGATGTGCTTCAAAATTCCAATGTCCAAAGAAATCACTGTTACTTTCAATAAAACTGAAATGACTGATACTATTGCCTTGGAAGTGAAGCTTGAGATAGCACCTATTTTATCATTCACATTAGCAAACATGGTGGTTGGTGCCTAAGTCTCACAAAGACTCTATTGAAGTATTCAAAAAGAGTTTTACCAGTCACAGGCTTGACATAATTATAATCTTGTTTTGGTTACATTCAACCTATTTGGATACTAAATAAAATATTCTTATTGTTCAGAATTTAAAATGTACTTATTTTTACCAGTTGACTCTACCATTCCTGAAATCATGAAGAAGCGAGTGCTAAGTCTTCTTTAAATCTATTCTCATGCCAGAATCTTATCAAAGTACAATAAATTTAGAGATATTAAGTGCCAAAATATCTAACACGATATTCACATATCTTTATTGTGTCACAAAATTTAAATCCCAGGAACTATGAACTTTATAGACCTTAGGTAGTTTATTTCTTCAGTTTATTTCTTCACTGAAAGTAGCAATTATATGGTCATTTGTCTGCTCACTTTATGTTTACATCTCCCATATATGTACCAGTACACATCAAGTTTGCATAACTATTGATTTTTGTTGGATTTTTACCAAATCTTATAGTGATTATTTATTATCATTATAAATCTTCTTCTGTGTTTTTATAGAAAACTTCTATTTTGAAAATCTACAATATACAGAAGCACGTTTTTAATGGCTTCAAACAAATAAATAAAAAGCTTTGCAGTTATGTTTTCACTGTATGGTGCAACTTAACAGAGAAGGTCTGAAAAAAAATTGAAGTGAATAGTAAATTTTTTAAAATAAAATGTTGCCTTTGTCTTGTGCAGAATATGTAGAATATTCCCTTTAATTTAGTAAATGTAATTTTAAAGGGTGGAGATGCTTTGCTATCATACTTAATTTTCAATCATCAAATTTCTTAAATTGTTAATTTTCCCTGTATATATTAGAAGTTGTTCACCAACTATTATTTTTACTGAAAGTAGGATTTTCTCCTTCTCTTTCCAACCTCTCTTGCAAAACAACAGCAGCAGCAACAACAACAACAGCGAAGTGGGCTTCCGTTAATGCAGTGAGCAGGTATCTAATATTTTATATGCCTTTTGTGTTGTACATCTTAATATTTGGATACATGGTTCTTTGTTTTATTGTATAATTGATAAAATGGTAATGCATATTAACATTAGTTCAACCATATATTTATACTGTCTGGGAAAGTGTGGTTATAGTTCTGTGGGAGAAATAATCTGTCATTGTTTAGCAGCTTATAAAATCCTACTATATGATCATAAACATCTAAATAAGTAATAAAATGCAAAAACGATGAAGTAAAAAGCTACCCTCTGCACTTCTTACAACAAAGAACCTGCATTTATTCAAGAATTTCATTTATCCTCTCATCCAAGTCTAGACTCCATGTCCTCTCTACAACAAATGTTTCTAATTTCCTTTTTCTGGTTACATCTTACCCAATTTTTCTCTTATACTCTGAATACTCAGCTCACTGATACTGATAAAAAAAATTCTCTATAGGATTTTAAATTCTATTTTTCTTTCTGTGTTTCTTTTTGGATACTTTTCTTGCTATGTTTTAGAGTTCACCAACCTTTTTTTCTGTGATGTCTAATCTGTTTTTAATCTTACCATTGCTATTTTTCACCACATACATTGTAGATTTCATCTGTAGAAGTTTTAACAATATGTTGTTGCTCATTGCCATTGAGCTACTTTCATAATAAAGAAGTCTTTTATATAAATGTATAATTTTTTATACTGTAAACTTTTACATTTATTTATACTCTCCTATCTCATACTTAGGAGTTTACTCAAGTAATATAGAAATATAAAAAAGAAGTTGGCACATAAAGGGTAATGCCCAGAAGTTGGCACATAAAGGGTAATGCCACAGTTCTTCAAGGAACTGTGGCTAATATTATACTTCAAAGTTTCCATAGGCTCATGAGTTTTTATGTTATAATTCTTTATGCCTGAGTATTAATTCACTAATCATAAAACCTTCTCTGTGAATGTATGTGATGTTATCATTTTGCAAGTGGACATGCCTATTTTGTTTGTCAATTCTGTTTAATAGGATTTTCAATAATAATTTTATTTGGGTCCATACAGTTAATATTTTCACTTAAAGGACTATGTTTTAACTTAGCACTGTACAAAGACAATAAATGTTACTAGTTAAGAACAACTAAATTCATGATAGAATCAACCATAACCACAAAGAGATTTTTTCAAGTGGGATGGCAAATTTTCCATTTTGACTAAAAGTAAAACTCATTTTTCTCCCTAACCTCTTCCCTTGACATATTCTAATCAAAGTCACCAATAGTCTGCACATTGTAAAATCAAAGGGTAAGTTCTCACACTTCATTTTACTGAACCAATCCGCTGTAGTTAAGAGTTGATTACTCATTTTCTTTGAAACACCTTTTTTGCTTGGCTACCAGGTACCCTTCTCTTGGTTTCCTTTAACAAGTTACTCCTTCTTATCCTCTTTTGCTGACTCATCCTCATGCTCTCAACTTCTAAATGTTATAGTGCCCTGGGGCTTAATCCTAGGACGGCTCCATGTCTCTCTCCAGGTGATCTCATCAAGCCTCACGGTTTTATGTATCTTTGGATACTAACTCCTAATTTACATCTCTGGCCCTATAAATTTGTGTACTCAACTGCCTACTCAAAATTTACATGTGGAAAAGGCATTTGAAACTTAATATTTGCAAAATTGAATTCTTAATTCCCCCTAGTTTCTGAGCCTGCTACTTTCTGATCCATCTTCCTCTTAAATGGCAACTCTGTTCTTCTGATGGCTTAGGCCAAAGCCCTGGCATCATCTTTGATTACTTTTTCACAAATAATCTAGTTCATCAGCAAATCTAGGAAGTTCTTTTTTCTCACGGTCTTTACTTGCTTTCATTCTAATCCAAGTAATCATCATCTTTCACCTGCATTATTGCAAGAGCCTCCTCGCTGCTGTCTCTGCTCACAGTCCTGGCCCTCGACAGTATTCAAAGAATCATCATTCAGAAGAGCTTTCAACTCGTGATTCTAAGGAAAGGAAAAGCTTCTAACTGAAAAAAGTTTGAACCTTAAGTTTCTAGGGGGTGAAAAAAGATATTCTTTTTAGCTATTTTCTAATGATTTGATTAGGGAAAAATTGTACTCTTCATTCCAAAAGAGCTATTCTTTAGGCATATGATGACACAGAAATCATATATTTTCCTGATTTGGTTTAAGTATAAAAGGATGTTTCAATTTTTTTTTTGCTGTAGAAAAGACAGCTCCACCAACCTGATTCCATTCCTTTTACCTCTAAAAATATTCTTCCAATTTAGGTCTTAGGATGTATGAAAAATTAAGTTTGAATATTTGTTATTATTTTTTTTGGTTAATAAAAAGCTTCCTCCTCAATTTTAACACTAGAACATTTTACTAAGACAATATTTTAGCAAGAGTTCTCTGGGCCAGGAATGTTATGAGTCTTTCTGTTATAATGAATGATTTTTGCTATATTTCACAAAGAAGTATCTTAATAACAGCCACTGTAAAGGAAGACAGATTTAACTACCTGTTCACATACCCTTTCACATACTCCAGGAGAATTTTTAGAGTATGAAATCTTTTTGTCTTTTATACATGTATTTATAGATATGCCCACTTTTTGTAAAACATGTTTATGGTATATTCCAAAATAAAAGGAGATAATAATCTTAGAATACACACACACACACACACACAC
>NW_006438074.1:1815260-1820413 GCF_000325575.1 Pteropus alecto | reverse complement strand
ATCCTAATCCAAGAATACACACACACACACACACACACACACACATATACACACATATGTATGTATATACATTTGAAAAAGAGGCTAATTAAAATTAAAATTTAGTTCATTATAAAGGAATATCATTTGTAATCTCATAATTATAAGTAAATATCATTTTACTATGGATTATTTTACTTTTAGAACCTCTATTTCCATCTAAATTAAACTAACGCTTAATTTTCCCTCCATCCAAATCTTGTGAAGAAGCTAGCACAGGATATCATTATTCCTATTGTACTGATAAGAAAACAAGTTCAGCTAGGTAAAATGATTGTTCTAAGGTTATATAATTAGTCCCTGTGCTTTACCAACGATTAAAGAACATACTTTTTGACGTAAAATGTGCAGTAAAGGTAAGCAAAGGGAGGCCCAATTAGACAAAAATATAACAGTAGATGTCAGGACCCCTTTAATGAACTGCAGGGCCACCTCTCAAGCTTCAGTTCATCATCACCATGATCCTCTGCTTTGGTGAAAATAGGAAAAGCACTTACAAGACCTTTTGGCTTAGCCTCAGCAGGACGATGAATTACATCAGGTGAAAAACCCAGGGTGAATTGTTGAACTTGGTAATACAAATGTTTGCTTCTTTCTCTCCTAACTAAGTTCCCAGTGTTTTCTTCAGGGAAGGAAACAATCCCAATTAGTGAGACCACTTTCCTCTGCTCTCGACTGTAGATACAGAATTACAAACTGGTAGTTCATGAGCCAATGTCAGCCCCCAGATGTATGTGCTTGACTTGTCATAGTCCCTAACACATCATATTGAACCTACTGCTCTACAAATGGGCATTGCCTGTCTGACCCCTGAAGGCATTTGAGTCTGGACCAGAAGACCCAGGACCTTCATCATTGCTGCTCTCTGTTTTTCCTCACTGGGTTGCAGGTCATCCATCCTTTACCTTTATTTTACCTGTGACTAGAGTTAATGCCAGACTGTTGACTATATATCAATTAGGAGACTCCATTGTCACTTTCTATAAATGTCAGTGAGAATGCCTCCCTCTAGCATGACAGAAAGTTGTTTCTAAATAAAATTTATTTTTAGAAATGCAACATAGTGATTTTTTTCTAGAAGTAAAATTTTACTTTCTATTTTATTTAGAAACACTAGGGACATTGTGACTGAGGTAATGTGCTCGATCATATTGTCCTTACAGATTATAGTGCACATTTTGCTAAAGTAAGGATAATAAAAGCAGACCTGTCATTCTTGTTTAGGTATCTGAAAAGTAAGTATATGGTATGACCGATGTTAGCTCAGGCTTTTATATCTAAGCAAAAGGAGAATGAGACTGGCCTTAGTGCCTATTCTGGGCAAAGTCACTAGTCAAAGCCATAATCTCAGTTTTTTCTCAAGAAACATATTGTAATATGCAGAGATTTCAGCACCTCTTTTAGATCTATTCAGGGTGATTTTTTTTTCTGCATCCAAGTCTCCCCAAATACAAAATGGGTCCTAAATGGCTCTCTGCTTATCTAACTTACTTTTTAGTAAACAACCACTCGAAATAAGCCTTGTGCTTCTATTTCACTCTAGACACTGCCTTGGAATCAGGACCAATCTGCTGGAAGAAAACAGAGGAGTTCGTTTTTTAAAAGATTAGTTATCAGGCAGGGAAAAAAAATAAGGGAAGATTAAGACAGAGACCCAAGCAATACAGATTTAATGCAAGCCCCATCAAAATACCATTGGCATTTTTTAAAGAAATGGAACAAATCATCATCAGATTTGTATGGAAGCACAAAAGATCCCCAATAGCCAATAGCCAAAGTAACCCTGAGAAAAAAGAACAAGGCTGCAGGTATCACTCTACCAAACTTCAAATTATACTACAAGTGACAATAATCAAAACGGCATGGTATTGGCAGAAAAAGAGACACTCAGACCAGTAGGACAGAATTGAGAGTTCAAAAATAAACCCCGTTTTATATGGGTAAATAAGTTTTTACAAAGGAGCCAAAAACACATAATAGAGAAAGGAAAGCCTCTTCAAAAAATGGTGCTGGGAAAACAAGAAAGTCACATGCAAAAGAATGAAACTAGACTGTTGTTTCATCATATACCAAAATTAACTCAAAATGGATCAAGACCTGAATATAAGACCTAAAATAATAACTTGCATAGAAAAAAACATAGGTACTAAACTCATGGACCTTGGACTTAGAGACGACTTTATGAATTTGACTTCAAAGGCCCTTAAGGGAAGTAAAAGCAAAAATAAATGAATGGGACTCTATCAAACTAAAAAGCTTCTGCACAGCAAAATAAACTATCAACAAAGCAAAGAGGCAACTATCCAAACAGGAAAAGATACTTACAAACAATGCCTCTGATAAGGACTTAACATCTAAAATATCCAAAGAACTCATACAATTCAATAACAACAACAAAACACACAAACAATCTGATTAAAAAATGGTCAGAGGACCTGAACAGATACTTCTCCCAATAAGATATACAAATAGCCAACAGATATATGAAAAGAAGCTCAACTTCACTAGCTATTAGGGAAATGCAAATCAAAACCACAATGAGATACCATCTCACACCTATTAGAATGGCTATCGTCAATAGAACAAGTAATAACAAGTGTTGGAGAGGTGGTATGGAAAAAGGAACCTTCATACACTGTTGGTGGGAGTGTAAATTGGTATAACCACTGTGGAAAATAGTATGCAGTTTTCTCAAAAAAATAAGAATTGAATTACCATATGATATGACCCAGCAATCCCTCTTCCAGGTATTTACCCAAAATACCTGGAAACACTTATCCACAATGGTAAATGCACCCCAGTGTTCATAGCAGCATTATTCGCGGTGGCCAGGACATGGAAGCAACCTAAATATCTTATGATAGATGATTGGATAAAGAAGCTGTGGTACACATATACAATGGAATATTACTCAGCCATAAGAAAAGATGAAATACTGCAATTTGCAACAACATGGATAATTGTGCTAAGCAAAATAAGTCTGACAGAAAAAGTTTAAAACCACAGACAGTCATGTGGAATATAAATCTAAAGCAACAAACATACATGACAAACAGAGTCTCATAGACGTGGACAGTGGATTAGTGGTTACCAGAGGAAATGGGGAGAGGGGAGAGGTAGATAGAGGTAAAAGGGGTCAAATATTTGATGATGGAAAGAAATCTAACTGTGGGTGGTGAACACACGATGCAATATATATATACAACATACTGCTGAATTGTACACTTTAAAGTTATTGGATTTTATTGATTAACATCACTGCAATAATTTTTAATTAAAAAAATCCAAAAGTTTAACAATATGCATCGTTGCTCATTGTCATGGTTTGAATTTCTTTAATATAGAGATCTTTCCATATAAATGTATAATTTTTATAGTTTAAACTTTTACGTTTATTCATACTCTCCCACCCCATACTCAGGAGCTTATTCAAGTAATGTAGAAGGGTAATGCTCAGTAAACATAATTCACACATTTTATATCACCACCTTATAAGTGATGCTGTTTTTCAAGGACCTGTGGCTTCTATTATACTTCAAGGCTGATGAGTTTGTATATTATAATACTTTGTGCGTGAGTATTAGCTCACTAATCATCACTGAACCTTCCCTGTGAATGTGTATGAGTTTTACTTTGCAAGTGGACATGCTTACTATGTCTGTCAATTCTGAGCAACAGGATTCTCAATAATAATTTTATTTGACTCTATGCAGTTAAGGCTTTATTTAAAGGACTATGTTTTAACTGAGGACTTTATAAAGACAAGAAATATTAATTAAGAACAACTAAACACGTTATAAAATCAACCATGAACACATAAAGAACACAAGCGAATTTCTGGATATGCATATCCATGTATACAAACTGATACAATTACAATAAGTATAATGTAGGAATTTAGAGTTAATCACAAACCTCTCCACTACTTAGTCAATGAATCCCTGCATATTGACTGAGTATGGAAAATTACCTTTTTTCTCATTACTCTTATTCTGGTATATATCTATCTTTTACTATATCTATAAAAGTCTAAATCAGATCCATAACTTCCTTACAGAAGTATATCCCAACTCTAAGATTGGTTAGTTTCTGTTACAAATGCTTAAAGTTTAGACTTTTCGAGGGCAGACTATTTTAAAAGATCTATTTCTGTTTCTGTTTGATAATGTGCAGATTTGAACAAATACACTGACTTCAGGTTAAAAGGCTCTCTTCTACTTGCTACAATTTGTCTTTCTTTCTTTCTTTCTTTTTCTGTCATGCATTGGGAGGACTCATAATCTTTCTTGGTTTTTGACAGAAACAGGAAAAATACTGTTTTCAGAGCTCTCAAGAGGAGAGTTATGTGCTTGTAAGCATTTATTTAGTTATTTGCTTTACAATTATTATCATTTATTTCCTAATTATTTCTTATATCACCTTCCCCTCACCAAACAGTGATAGAAACTGGGATATAAGACTGTCAAATTTATACCTCTAGAGTGTTTTAATAGTTAACTATTCTGTATTGTATGAGAACTCATCTTCCTAGTGGTTGTAGCTTCTTAAAATTTCGAGGCCATCATATAACTTAAGAGATGCCAGTCCAGCCTGGCAAATCTCTGATACTGAGAGTAGGGTAATATCCTGAAAAAAACAAAAAAACAAACAAAAAAACAAAACTTTTATAAAGATGATTAGGCACAATAGTGCATTTTCCTCCCAGTCTCTTCCTAATTCTTTCTCTATTCTCATCACCTTGGAAACTCAGACAACAAAAGAGACAGGAGAGGTTTCTGGTACTTACCTAACCTCAGAACTTTTACATCCTTTAATAATTATAACTTTCCCAAATATACTCTGGCTAGATTACTGAGTCTCCCAGTCCATGAATTAAAAATCCCAACTCTCTATATTTTGTATATTAGAGGGGAGAAATCTGCATTTCTTCACTTTTATCTGTACATTTGTGTGCACAAAACTGACTCCAAGAGTGTTTAACTTCAGACATACAGACTGGCATTATGAAGTGATTAGCTGGAACAGGAGTGATTGGTATGTCCCTATTTTATAAGTATGAGGCCATTCATTAGGTTTTGAGAGGAGAATGAAATGTCAGGTTCATTTCTTTCCCT
>NW_006438074.1:1808380-1815238 GCF_000325575.1 Pteropus alecto | reverse complement strand
GGCAGAGTCAAAAGTTTCTACTCGATGTTTTTATACTTCTCATTCTATTCTACTTTTAATCTTCCCATTTGATTTGAATATGCTTTTGTTTCTTTGCACCACTCATTGCATTTTATAACTCTTATACTCTCAAACCTGATCCCCTTAAAGTTTTCCTTAGACAGAACAATCTCTACTAGATGATGATATCAAGTAGGGCAGAACTTCAAGAACTTGTAAGCATTTGTCTGAAAGAGAAGCCTGTTTACCTTGCAGGCTAATCTTTTAAAAACATTCTTACTCTGAGTTCAGAATTGACATGATCCACCTGTACACCAAGAGTGTTTTGGTGGTTATTTTCCAAAAATTTAACATGTCAGAAAAACCCATAATGATACTCACTGTGCATCTCTCACAAAGACCTCTGTATCTCAATCATGTGCCACTGGAAAGATTAAAGCGCACGATGCTCCATCCACATCTACAATTTACATTTCTCGCAATGAGTCACCTGTTTTCTATCCTACAGGCATTTTCTTTGAGTTTTCACCCTGGCTGTCCGTTGAAGATCCTGTGTTGCAACTGATTAAAATATTGAGGCAAACTTAAGTTTCTTCAAAGTCCAAGGTATGACAAGCGGTGGCAAAAAAGTTCTGAGTAGTAAATGTAGACCTCTAATTACTAGGCTATATATCACATGTTTAACAGTGGAATTGTCAGGATTCTCATATTGGCTGGGTGTCTAGTTCTGGACAAGGAGAAAGATGTCTCCACAACGTGAACTGATAATGAGTAGGACGGACTACCTCACAATAACACAATCCTGATAAGATCGAAAATTTTTGTTGAAATAGAACCTGTATCCTACCTCCACGAAAATGAATGCTGTCAAAACAAGACCTGCCTCCTTTCATAATCGGTTTTATAAAGCACGTGGAGCTATTTGGTAGGCCTAAAATTTAATTTAAAATCTTCAGGAAGAATTTCAAATTACTGAATCTCTCAAATCTCTTACCTCAAAATACAACTTATACCCTTGACTTCAGACCATCTGCTAAACAATGAAATGGTCTATAACCTGGAGTGGAAGATTTCAGCCAAAAGTCATTCCAATGCCCTAGACAGAGATGGTGAGCACCAGACCAAGGTAACAGCAGTAAGAATGGAAAGGAAGATACAGAGGAAAAAAAAATATTCCTAAGATTGAAATTCTATGACTTTGAAAACTTATAGCTATTGAAGAAATGGAGGGAGGGGAAGAGGAATGGATCTATGATGACTAACAAGTTTCTGACTTGGCAATCTGAATGAATATAGAGAATATGGGGAGAGAAGAAGATGCAAGATTATAGTCCAAACAATGAGAACATTTCTGGGATTAGGGATTGAAATGTCTTAAGGACATCTAGGTGAAAACATCTGTTAAAGAACAAAATGTAGGCAGAGCAAGACTGGGAGCGGTGAAGACTGTGTAAAACCAGATTTCCATGTCTCATCTAAAGTGGGTAGCTGCTATGCTGCCATAGCCAATTGTACTGCCATGTCAAAATACAGCCCAATAGTGTAGTCTTTATACATTTTAAAGAAGCATAAATCCAGAGTTTTATGGTAATCTCTGAAATCTTTAATATTTTGAAGGTTTACATCTCATGTTAATGAATAAGTAACTGGGTTGAAAAAAGGTTATAAGAGCCATACTTCATTTAAATTGCTTCTTCTAGAATTGCAGGATTTCCTTGTGCTAGTGGGCAACATAGGGATTTCACCATTTCCTTATAAAGATTTTGCTCAGATGTTACAAGGATATAAGCTCGGTATTATTTGGTTTGTTTTAGATTTGTTTTATTGATTTATTTATATTAATAAATTTTGGAAACATTTGGCCAGGACTTCTTTGCATTCATGGAATGTTTAATGGTAAGTAAGAAAATATCTAAAGAAGCAGCCACAAGAGAGAAAACATAATGGATTCAGGACTTTGAGGAAATATTAAAGAAAAGCAAGAAGGAGAACTGGGAAAGAAGAAAATGAATCAAGGTGAAGCAACCCTATTAGGAAAATAGAGAAATTACTCAAGTGCTGAGACTTAAGAAGCTGGTATATAAAATAAGGATATGGTTCCTCCATGGGTCATAAATGAGAAGGAAGACTAAGTTATAAAAGATCAAGTTCTTAAATTACAAACCCCATGATGAGACCATTATCACTCTTATGTAATATACATTGATTACAATAAAACTAGTGGTTGTTCTAGGAGGCAAATAGTAAAGGAAATATCTTATTTTTTGTCAATGAGAAGTCAAATGTTCAAACTCCATCAATTTGCTAACCTGCTAGCTTAACGGAAATCAGCCTGGTGTTGTCTAAACATAAATCAATAAATAAAACCTCCAAACACTAAAAACATGACAGATTTTGGACATCAGAACCTACATGGGGAAAGGAGATAAATTACAATGAAATAGTATTGTATTAAGTGGTATTTATATAATGTTAATTATCATGTATACTGGGTTACATTATGTCAAAGAGTGCAGCATTGTCTGACTGGAAAAGGGCTTGACAGGACAATAACTTCAGAGGATAGAGTTGTGATGACTGACAAACTCGGAGTTAATCAAAGAGAAACCTAGGAGAATGAGGTATTCGAATCATTAGGACAATGCTAGGATATAAAGAAGAAACTGACAGAAAGATGAAAAGGACAATGGGAAGGGAACAGTCATGAAAGAATAGTGAAAAGGCATGATAAAGAGGGAAGAAAACACATGATGGAGAACTGGTCAGGATGCAGGATGGAGACAACTAAACCAGAGCAATAGAGGACAGTCAGTTCCTACATTTAAGAAACATCAGTTTGCTTTCGTTGATCTTATGACTTTGAGGAGAACAATTTTGAACAGAGGCTAAAATTTGTACACCAAATACTGGTGTCCACTCAGGATGTACAAAGCTGCAAACATGTACTCCCAACTTAACAAATGTGCTCTCACCTTAACAATGAAGAAAATCTGGAGAAACTACCAAATCATAACTTTCCTTAAGTTCATCAAAGAGCTGATGTCTCAAAGCAACCAATTGTCTTGAAATCCTAAAAGGGACAAACCTTTATATCAATGGAGGCTTATGGATTATTTATGGATTAGAAGACAAAATATAGTCAGGAAGTCAATCCTCTCGAAATTAATGTATAAATAATTGTACATAGTCCTAGTCCAAATCAAAGCAAGATTTTTTTTAATATAAATCGACAATGGAAAATAAAAAGCTCTAAAAGATTCAAAACAATTTTTAAAAAAGAACAAACCTGGAGATCTCATACTACTTGATTTTAAGACTTACTATAAAGCTACAGTAATCAAGAAAGTGTGGTATTTGCTAAGAATGAACGCATAAATAAGTGGAATAGAATGGAGAGTTTAGCAACACTCTTATCTATATATGTCACTGGATTTCCAAAAAGATGGAAAGGTAGTTCATGAAGAACTTTCCAGTAATTTGTGATGTGCATTTGGACATCCATAGGCAGAAAACTGAACCTCGACTCTTATCTCCCACCATGAACAAAAATTAACTTAAAGTGGACATAAACCTAAGAGAAACTCGAGAGAAAAGGTTATGGCCAGAGAAGGGCCCAAACTAGTGAGAAATATTTGGTTGTCTCTTCTAGACTAGTTGGATATAATGTGAATTTGAGCTCAATTTACTACAAGTGTGTATTACTGTGGACAACAATTCAGTATTTGACAGAACTTCAGTGGAGGGGAGAGGCAACAGTCAACAATCAAGTCTTCTGGCAACAATCTTGATTATTAGTTGTGATCTTTGGAAACAAAATCTTCCTCCTTTTGTCCACCAGCCTACCTCAGCTTGCTGACCAGAAATTGTCTTCCCCCTTTGTTCACTCCATGACCCAAGGTGTACTAGTTTCCTAGAGCTGCCATCACAAACTGGGTAGCTTAAAACAGAAATTTAGTGTCTCACAGTTCTAGAGGCTAAATGTCTGAAATCAAGGGGTCAGCAAAGCCACACTTCTGAAAACTTTGGAAATCTTTCTTTGTGTTGTCCTAGCTCCTGATGGTTTTCTAGAAACCTTTGGTGTTCCTTGGCTTGCAGTTGCACATTTCCAGTCTCTGCCTTGTCATCGCATGGTGTTCTCCTTGCCTGTCTACATCTTCACACAGCTGTTTTCTTATAAGGACAATAGTCATATTGGTTACTGAATTAAGAGCCCACCATATTCTAGTATGACCTCATCTTAAGTACATTTGCAGTGATTCTATTTCTAAATAAGGTCATATCCTGAGGTACAAGGGTTAAAACTTTAAGATATTTTTGAGGGTACATAATTCAATCTATAATGCAGAGGATAGAACATCAGGTGTTTCTGGCCTAGGAGGCACTCCATTCCCACCGGTAAGTCAGGAAGAGTAGTTATCTTCAGCTCTAGACACATCACGTTAGGGGTTAGAAAGCCGCGGACTCTATCCCTAACTAATTTTCCTGTATGAGATTATCCTTTATCCCAGGTCTCAGTTTCTACATTTAGCTCTGACGTGGGACTGGGTCCTCACCCAGTAAGCCAAAGAGTCTTCTCCTCATTCTTGTCAACTGTCCTCTGGAATAGACCCTGCTGCTTATATTTCACAATTAGGATATTCCTATCTGTGTCTGAGACATTTGCATCTACCAGTTTTGCCAATCTACCCTTCCCCACACCCTCATCTGACCACCAGCTCAGATGTGGAGTCAACTTTTCTAAGCCCCTTTGTATTAATGATTTTTACTGCTAGTCCATCCATACATAAGAATTAGCTTTATCTGCTCTTCTAGTATTCTGCCCCTGAGTTGGATTCTTGCTCTTCCTTGCCTCCCTGCCAGAGGATCTCAGCATGCTGTACTACTACATTTGTGCCATTTAGGACCACTGGTTAGCATTCTAGACAGTAGGAGCCCAACTTGAGGGAATTTCTGTGGGGTAACTAACCTAGAGGTTGTAACATTGGTTTTTAATGTATTAGCCAAAAAAAAAAAAAGAGAGAGAGAGAGAGAGAGAGAAAAATGTTAGGAAAATAAACCATGATGAATAAAATAGATTAAAGATAATTACAGCAAGATGAAAACTCTCTTGACCACACAGTGGTTTTGTGCTTTAAAACCTACCAGCCACAAAATAGGAGCAATACTCACTCCTATACTTATCAGTTCTCATATTTTTCTTTGAATATAGTTTGCCCTCTCCCTGGAAGTGTTTAACCTACTTCTCATTCACTTTATAAGTCTCATTTCCTTTAAAACATGGTTTATTCACATCTCATGCCTTCAAAAAACTTTCTGATTGACCTCAGGTTAGTTTTACTGAGTTTTCACTGAATTATTTGTCGCTTTGAAATTACTCATATTATCTGAAGTCTATATACCTCTCCTTCAACCACTGTCACCCTCAAAGACACACAATTAACTTCCAAGAAATGTTGTCCATAATACGTGCTTGATGAATTCTTGCTAGAGAAATGAATGTGCTCATATTTGTAAATGTCTCAACAAAGATAAGTGAAATGAGGTGAACTATCTCTAATATTTCATATATTTTTTCTCTAACAACCTATTTACTCCACTATTACTCCACTATAACCACTCTTGTATAAGAGTCAACGATGATTTCAATTATCAAACTCGATTTCTTCAACTACAATGCAGGATTCGACATTGTTGGCCTTTTCCTTCTTACAAAAATTCTTCTCACTTAACTTCGATAGCTCTGTATTTCCTTATATCTTGTCATATTGCAATAGGTAGTCTTTCTCCATTTGCTTTACTGCTTTCCTTCAGCCACGCTTTAAATATATGGGTCCCCCAGGGGCTGTCCTTGGCACTCTTCTCTCACGCTCTTCTGTTCTATTATGAAAACCAAAACTCATAAAGTTCACATATATTATTTGGTTGAGTGTCATGCCTGGATTAAAGACTCAACTTTCCACCTTACCTCTTGGGCATTTTCACACAGATATTCCATAACATTGTATTGTGTAATAAAATTTAGGGACATGCCTAATCACATCATTGTAAAATTTAAACAAAAGAAGAAAAAATACTTCTATATAACCCAATAGTAACACTGAGGGCAAGAAAATCATGAAGGAACACTTTAAGAATGCTAAATTATAAAATTTCAGAGTGTCAAAACTATAAAATTTGGGGTTGTTTCTGAAATACAGAAAGAAAGAAGTCAAGATATACATGAGGTTATGACATAGGCAGATTTCTGAGAAGTTCCCCAAGATTCTTATCCCCTTGTATAATTTCCTCCTGAGTATGGGTGGCATTGTAACTATACTAGAACAGCCACTCTCTTGATTAGGTTACGTTATATGGCAAAGGTGAAGGGATTTTGCATATTTAAGTCAAGTCCCTAATCAGTTGGCTAAGAGTCAATCTACAGAGAGGTTATTCCTGGTAGGCTTGATGTAATCAGGTAAGCACTCAAAAGAGAGATTCCCCTGCTGGTTTTGAAGAAGTAAGCTGCAATGTTGTGAGAGGAAGACCATGTGGTTAGGACATGAGGGCAATCTCTAGAAGCCTGCCAGGGGTAACCTCCCAGGCTGACAACCAGTGAGAAAATAAACAGGGACCTCATTTACAACCAATAACTTGAAATTTGCCAATAATTTGAGGGAGTTATAGGCAAGCCAATATCTTCATTTCAATCTATGAGGTTCTACAGAAGGCCCAGCAAAATATGCCAGACTCTAGACACATATGAACTGTGATCTAATAAAAATGTTGTTTTAAAACTCAGATTTTCTTATAATTTGTTAGTAGCAATAGAAAACTAATACAGGTTGGTAAACTTTGATCTCAAATGAAAATAAAACAGAA
>NW_006438074.1:1805383-1807705 GCF_000325575.1 Pteropus alecto | reverse complement strand
AATACATGAAAATATATTAGAATAAAACTTTAAGAAACCAGACATTGAGAAATTTTAAAAGCAACCAGAAGAAAAGATAAATTGCCCTCAAAGGTGTGATAGACTGACCACTGACTTCTTTCTACTACCACTGGAAACCAGAGGACAATAGAAAAATACCTTCAACCCAACAGAAAGTAACCGATGAGCTAAAATTCCCTACCCAGTGAATATACCCAGAAGGAATGAAAACAAAATATAGATATTTTCAGACCGAAAAACAAAACAATCAAACAAACAAAAACTGAGACTGTGCCATCAGCAGACCCAAACTGAAAATTCTTAAGGTGTTTGTCAGGCAGAAGGAAAATGATTCCAGATAGGAACTGTTATAATAGGTAACCTCTAGAAAATTTTATTTGTGTCAGTAATAATCTTAATTTTAATAAGGTTAGAAAGGTAATAAATTATAAATAGAAAATTTTCATTTGATCAAGTACTATTTAAAAACACATATTCAGACATTGAACATTTGTATATCCCATTTGAGAAATGTTTAAAATAGAAATATTAAAGTTAGAAATGATATGAACTACTGACAATGAAAATATTTGGGGGAAAAAGTTAAGTCTCTATTGATCATATATGTATGTAGCTGCTATAGGTCCTCTTGTTCTGAACTATTTCAGGGGAGAAGGAGAAAGTTCAGGAGATGAAAGTTCAGGAGATCTTTAAATATCTCCCCTTACTCAACCTCCCACGTAGCTTAACTTTAGCTAAATATATATTTGATTTTTGAGTTTGAATGTGGGATTTCCAGGACAGGAATCATCAGGACATCTGTTCCACCAATATAATTTCAAAGGGACCAAAAGCTATCTTTTAAAATTACATAATTCTATACTTTCAACCTTCTAAATTAGAATATCTAAAGATAGGGCCAAGAAATCTCTTTCTAAAAATCTCTCCAAGTAATTCCTCTCAGTCCAGCACTAACTGAAAACAGGTATTTGGGACCACAGTTCCAGATCCATCTCTAATAAAATTTGCAATTTGGGGGCTCTGATTAGTTTAGAACAGGAGCTGAAAAGAGGAAGCAAAGATTGTTACCCTAAAGAGCTTTCAGTCTAACTAAGAGAGAAACATGTATAGAATAGGTTGATTATATACTTACAAAGACTATGACAGATGAAAGCATAGCATAGGGGAAAGTACAGTGGAGTCAAGGACAGCTATGTGGAAGAGATAGCCTGTGACAAATATTAAAAGATGAATGTATGGTTAGGGAAGGAGGGGGTTGAATGAAAAGGACTGGCCAGGGAGAATTGGTAAGAGGTGGGTTTTCCAGATGAAAGAAACAGTATAAAAACTATGTTATTTTTTTAAAAAAATCTTTATATTTTTTTATAGGCCCTTAAACCTGGGAGTGAACCAACTTTCCCTGGGGAGACCCTGACTAGCTCGTACTAAGAATTCGTGAAACTTGATGCATTTGGCTACTTGTAATGAATTTAAACTTTGGGGTCTTCTCGAGTGGAATCCTTTGTTAAATGCTCTCTTCCTGTCTCTCTTGCAACCACTCTCCTTTGATTACAGCCAGTTTGAGGACCAAGAGAGATTTGCCAGCTTCATAAGTAATGAAAAAATACTACTACTGAGAAAGATGAAGCTGGAGATGAAGATGATGATGATGATGATGATGAAGATCCCACACATGACAACACTGCCAACTTTTGCTACTATGCCTAGAGCCTGGATCCAAGATGGAGAAGGATGGGAGGAACTTGGGGAGGTGATGGAATGGGCACACAACACAGTCTGCATCTGATGAGTCTCAAAAACACAGGTACCATGGATTAAGACTAAATGAAGCCCGAAGAGCGACATTATCAACATTTAGTCAGTAGGTTATTTCAAAGATTCATGTGTCTACTTAAAAAATAAAATAAAATAAATTCTCTCACATTGGTTTGAGTGGAGCCATGGCACCAGAGACTTGCAATGTCAGTGATACAAAGGAGGTTGTTGCTGTTGCTATGGTTTCCATGACGTGGATGCTGTAAACCCATGTAACTGCATCAGTACACAATTACGCAATTCTACTGCAGCACATCAGAATTATTTTTCCTGGTTTTTTAAATTTACTTTGAGCACCAGAAAAGCTTAAAGACACAGATAAAAAAAATGAAATTATAATAAATAAAATAACATCCTTGATTCCTATATTCTGATTACAACTTTCCACATACCGAGGAGGAAGATGTGCAACTTAATATTCTACCAAGCTATATATTTTCACATGTTCTACATCTTTCTTGATTCAGTTTCCATTTTTTGCATACT
>NW_006438074.1:1766933-1805312 GCF_000325575.1 Pteropus alecto | reverse complement strand
ACTCTTTCATAATAAAGAGAAGTTAGCAATATTTTATACTCTGCTGGAATCTGACCAAATATGATTTTTTATTGTAACATTAAGACTGATTGAGTATGTTATGTTCTTCCTAATAGAAACACTGGTATAATAAATGGGATCTTTAAATCAATATTAGGTTTGCCAGTAATTCATTTAGGTTTAACACTAATAATCGAGCAATTAAGAGCAAGAGTTCTGTTTTCTATTATTTTTCTGAATGTTTCAATGAGGATAACATTTGTGTTGTCTGTCATTCCTTTATCTCCTTTGTCGTAAAAGTGACCCTTGGAAAAATAAAATAGATCCATATACGAAAGCTCAGTTGTGCTAGCATTAATCATTATGTAATTGTAATATTGTAATACATATTATAATATTTATTCCTATTAAATAGCTCATATGTTTAGGCAAATGCTTCTCATCCAGGAAAAAAAGAATTTTAAGTACACGTCCTGGCTTCTTTATAGAGTCTCCACTATATTCATATTATGTCTTTACTATATTCATATTCATATTTATATATTCACATTAATAATGTTTCTAGCATCTGTATTATTTCTTTGCCACTGACAAATAGCATTAATCCTTCCATGACATTTGTGTAATTTTATTCAATGGCATTATTTAAGAAACTGGTATAGTAATCATATATTGTTGGGTGCTCTGGAGCACACAAACACAGGCAAATATAACACAGTCCATGCCCTCAAAAGAGCTATGATCTAGTTAGGAAAAGAAGCTTAACTATTCAATGTTGAAAACATTATGCACTAAAATATATTTTCTAGCCTTATGAATTATAGACTTTGTTGGGGTTACTGCTCAAATGCTTCATGTAGGTAGTACATAAAGAACAGAAGAAAAGAAAATAATTTGGGATCTTCTGCGTTCATGATACCAGGCCATTCTGTCTTTTCCTTCTCAACATTCATCTATTATTCCTCCACTCGTGTGGACCCTTCATCCCATAAGCTTCCAAATTGTCTCAGAGAAAGAGTCCACAAACAGATTTTTAATAATCCTAAATCTTTGTTTTTCTCTTATTTTGGCCAAAATGTGTACTACCATGCTTGAGTCATCTGTTGGTCATCTGTCTTTTGGAGCCAATATGTCTTGCCTCTGATTACAAAGCTTTAGCTCAGACTTTAAAAGTCTGGTTGATCTCCCTCTAGTCCTATAGGCCTCAGTCTGCATGCCCCTTCTGGGTTATGCAGCATGAGTAGGTGTATTTCTCTGCAGGTGGGGGCAACCAAGCTGTAATAAAGCATACAAGCCAACCTCCTAATTATTAAATTAAAAATATATTGTTAAATATAATATTTATAAAAATAGAAGTATGAATCAATTTATCATTCTCTGGTACAATTTTAGAAAAGCTTACAATGTGCTGGTCATTCATATTCAATTCTATTGCCATCTCAAATTGCTAATTTTTACTGAATCTTTACGTCTATAAGTTTACTAACTATACTTACTGTAACCTCTGCTCCTGACCTAATAAATTCTTGAGAGGATATTATCACTCAGGCATAAAAGCAAATTGATGTGTCTTCTCTGGTTTTAAAGATGGTCCAGATCACATTTTACAAGGAATAACTTCTCTGTTCTGAAAGTACTAGAATGGTGAACACTTATTTTGTTTTTTTATTTGTTTTAGTTTTGTTTTCTTCTCAGAATCACTTAAGCCCATGTAGCAACATTTGAGTAAGTCCTTCCTTCAGTCTACGTGGTTCTAGCACAGCTATAAGTCAACATATTCAACCAACTGCCCATCCAGCCTCTATAGAGATTAGCATATGAATCAAACCTGGCAAATAAGAGTTCTGCCTTTATACTGATCTACAAGCAAGTGGACATAATTTCATTCCAATACACTTATTAAAGTACATTGGCTGTTATGATTACATGGGTTCGGGGCATCCAATGGTCATTCTCATCACTAATATAAAGAGAGTCAGAACTGATAGATGGAGAGAGGGAAAGGAGCCAGATGATATCACTTGAGTCTCTGGAACCACCTCTGCCATATGATAGATCCACTTTTCTCTTGCACTGTTATGAGAGTCAAAACATTTCTTTTTCTGCTAAGGCTAGTTTGAACTGAGTTTCTGCCAAGGGCAATATTCATAATATTTAACCACTAATCCAGCAGAAGCACCAAACAATCAGAACACCAACGAGACAGAAGAGAAGCTGAGAGTCAAAAAAGAAAACAGTACCACTGGAACTGTGCATCATGACTGAATCCCTGCGGTGATTT
Source organism: Pteropus alecto (assembly GCF_000325575.1). Classification (NCBI taxonomy): domain Eukaryota; kingdom Metazoa; phylum Chordata; class Mammalia; order Chiroptera; family Pteropodidae; genus Pteropus; species Pteropus alecto. The sequence continues at coordinate 1,803,031 of NW_006438074.1, read as the reverse complement.
CTGCCACTTAGAAGGAAGAGTTCTGTCTATTACAGGTAAGGGGGTGAAGGAGGATTAGGAGGAGATTAACATTTATAGCATACTTATTACATAGTAGAGACTATGATGATCTTTATAGACATTATGTCTTATACACCTCACATTTGACTGTGAGAATAGAAGGAAACTGGATCAGTATCTCCATTGTACAGATGAAAAAAAATTGAGTTGTAAGGAGATTAGGTGATTTTACCATGGCCATGTAGCTGGAAAGTGGTGAATTTAAGATTCTATCCAAGATTGTCTCATCTCAAATCCCAAATGAAGAATGATAATACAGTAATACAAATGATAATACTTCAATAACTACTTCAATAGAAGTAATTTTATAATTTTCATGGCCTTTAAATTCTCTATCTAAAAGAGACCTTACTCTTGGGAATTAATGAGTTCACATTCCATGTTTTTGACTCCTTTAATTTAGTCTGTAGAAAGAGAAGCTTTGATAAAAAGCTGGTGACTTTGGTTTCAGTTGGTATCAAATGATAAATACAGTTCTACTCCTCTAAAATTACAAATATTTTCCCACTTAGTTAAGTTCACGTACAAGACAAATTTTGTGTCTTAATGAACTTATCAAGTCCTATTTGCACATATTCAACAGAAGTCTGGGCCTGAGTTTATAGTCTTATAACCATTTTTCTCCCAGGTATCCCATCACATAGATATTAATTCTAAGAAATGTATCTACCAGGATTAGCAATGGCTCTACTATTTTCTGTTATTTAAAAACTCTGAATAGGGAAATGGTTTCCCTACCTCTTCTCTCTTGGGATGACATGAATTTATATTTTATAAAATCTGGCAACACATTTATCACTAAATAATATAATGTCTTGATTTTGTGATAAGGTGTGGGGTAATCACGCTCCCACTTTATAAAATCTTCAGCATTACTGGTTATTTAATAAAAATAAGCTCTATATGTTGTCTACTAATAAACAGAGGTGCCCTTATTTGGAATAAAGTGAATTATTTTATATTTATATATATCTCGATCTTTAATATTGCTGAACATTGCATTTGCCACATACAAAATAAGACTAGCAATATGTAAGAAATAGGATACTTAATAGAGAAGGGGACACTTCCAATTTCTTCATTGACCTTCTTGAATTGAAGTTGCTTATAGCCTTCCACTTATAAAGAAAGTCCACTGCTCTTCTGTCCCCTGGTTTGATAAAAAGTTAAAAAAAGAAAGGACTCATCACTAAGAAAAACCTGAAATCTCAATTTTACATTGTCAAGATAGCATCACGCATAAAAATCATCTAAAGTGCCTTAAAGATAATTCAATTCAGATTGTTTGATGAACATGATATCCATTCTTCCATTCCTAATAAAAAAACAAAACAAAACAAAACTGTCTTCCTGAGCTATAAATAAGCAAGAGAAAGTTCTGCAGTGCCCAGTTCTGGTGCTAAAATACTAAAGGCCTTTCTGGCTTGTTACCCTGAAGTGCCATATCAGTGAAAATGGTCCAGTTTCAGATGAGTTGTTCTTTTATACATGAGTTTTCTGGGAATTAAAGACAATTTTGTAAGCACGCATTAGAGTGCATAGCCTGATTTGTATGGCTTCTCTGTGCCAGCAGGTCATGCTGGGAGATTGAAATAATTTAGATTGCCAGAATTTCTGAAGTATCTAATTTTGGGGCTCCTTTGGCAGCTAAGGGGCAGAATAAGAGCCAGAGTTGGGACAGTATTCTAAGCATGACTGAATTCATATTATGCCATTACAAAAAGATCAATTTGTTCTTTATTGCTTAACCAGAGCAGTAATTAGGAAAAGCTAGAATTTCTATGAACCTCATCAGAAGATATATTAAATAGTGCATTGGGATAGCCTTTCTGAATTCATAGAAGTCTTCAAACTTCTTACATTGTGTTTAAAATAAACTGAAGGTCATTAGTTACATAAGTATCTGATAATATTAAGCCTCTAATGGGTTCTCAGCACAGCACTGATGGTTCCTATATTCCCTGCTATCATGAGGCTTAGTTTCATTGGGTAAATAGCACTAACCCTCCTCAAATAAGACTTGAATTTGTATAGTATCCAAGATATGTGTGGATACCAAAAAGAAGAAAGTCAGTGAGTTAAAGAGGCAAGAGAAGAGTGAATACAGTGACGGAGATTCTATGTAGACCCCTAAAATGTAAAAAATCTAGACTTAAGAATAAGAATTTAGAAATTTTTCCCCCAAAATAGAAACCCACAAATTGGTATAATAATGACAATTAACATTAATCAAGTAAGTATTGTGAAGCAGTTATGACTGGATTTAGGAACCATATGCAGAGGTTAAATTTCCCATTCTACTATGTAGACAAGTTAATTAGCTTCTCTGCCTAAGGTTCATTAACTCTAATATAGAAATAAGTATCAATTTTATAGGATCATTGTGAGAATTAACTGAATTAAAATATGTAGGATACATAGAATAGTATCTGGCTCAGAATAAATGCTCAGCAAATATTAGTTGGTTTTAATATTAATTTAATATTCACAAAGAATCTACGAAATTTAGATGCGAAAACAAGAATAGAGAGATGAAGCAACTTTCCCAAAGTTACTAAAGTATAAGCATCTAAGACTTGGATTTATGCAGTTTATATCCAGAGTCCATGCTCTTAACTGCTATACTACGCTGCCCAAGCAAGCTTACTGCATCACTTCTTCCTGCCAAGCATCATTCGTCCCTAAGAACAGTATAGCTGCAAAAGATGAAACAATTTGCTCTTACATATGCAATCATCATTGATGGTGCTCTTATTAAAACAACTAAATAACTAGAGTTCTATTGGTTACATGAATACTCATGTTGCAAACTATCCTGTTTTGAATTAAGTCCATACTTACCTAAATCTAGTTAGTATGTGTAGACTATTATATAAAAATAGGAGTGATCCATTTTTTAAAGGGAAATATTATTTTATTTAAATATCTCATTATAGTCTATGTCATTTAAAGAAGCAACTCTTAAATGTTTGTCATACTGGGAAAAGTTTTTGGCCTAATGAATCAAGATAGAAGGTTCACCTACACAATAGGGCACCTTTGACATCTCCGAGCCAAAGAAGTCAAAGGTCACATCCAGGAGAGATATATTTTGAGGTCCAGGTAGGGGCCAGAGTCAGAAGGTTAGCCAAAGCAGGCATGAATAGAATCCTACTGAGTTCATGAGGATAACCAACAAACATTGTTAAGAGTCTGAAGAAGTAGCTGCAAGAACTAAAGAAAAAGGGGAAAGAATTAGGGTATCAACAGCAGGGTTGATAAATAACAATATAGGAAGAACAGAGCCCCAAACTCTGAACAACATGACATTATATTCCAGCCAAATAGTGAGCCTAAGTTCACAGTGGAGCCTAAGAGCCACCACTGACTTGACTATCATAGGGAGAAAAGAGTGATTCCAATGGGGCTAAAGTAGCACAAAGTCAGTGTCTTTAATCCCATATACCAGGGATTCCAGAAATATTGCAAAAAAAAGATTAAATAACATTTCATCTTGGAGCATACTTCAACAAAGTGGGAAATACTAAACAAAGCAAGTGAACGCATATGTTGAAATATGAGTTCTTAAAAAATAGATTATGATGCAGCATTTTCATAAATGTGTTGACTTTTAAATAATTAACTTTCAAATAGCCTGTGCTTTTGTATATTATTTTGTAAAAGATATTTCATATGCTACACCTTTGCTTTTTTTATCCATGGTGAAAAATCATTTTGGGCTCTCCCGTGCTGGCAACGGCTGTCTCCAAACTGTTCAACCTTGGAATAGTCACGATTTTGTTTGCTAGAAATAATTATGCAATTGATTTTCCTGCATTTCGATCTTACTAGTTTATAAAATGAGTGGAAAATAAAATGTTTGGTACTAGCAATTAAACTACTAGATATCATGAACTTATTATACATGAGAGAAAGATGGAAATATCATTAAGTGTACTAGAAGTGGCAAACTTTCAGTTTCATTTGAAGATCCATTGGATTTCAAAGAGTAAAATAATTAAGAGGACATGTGTACAATACTGGAAATATATGATGACTGTATCTAAGAAATAAATACAATTAAGATTTATTTCATTTTCTAGATGGAACACCCTCTCCACCTCTCCACTCACCCCCATCCTGTGCCCATTCCCCCAACACACACGCACAATCAAGTTAACTCTCTCATATTCTAACAATAGTGTGAAATGTTTAACCCATTTCCCATTTAGAAAAAAAAAAAAAAGTGCAGCTCACTGCCAGCATTAATATAACTTTAAACACGCTCTTTGAGGTTGAAGCAAATCTGACTTGTTTTCAAAGCGAATATAAAATATAAAAGCTGTTCTTATAGTTATTTCTACACAGAACTTGTCTCTAATCCTAATGTAAAATAAATGTATACATAAATCGAATTCATCAAATTAATCTTTGGCTAACAACTGTTTGAGAATGATGTTAACATCATGTGTAGGAATGCTACATTTTCTAGGATTTGACATTTTTAGCAATTAAGAATTACTATATTTCATAAATGGAAATACCACTAGTAAAACCAGAATGCTATAAATAGAATGCTGTCACTTATTTCCAAAGACTACTGAATACTAGAGCGATGCAAAAATAATAATAAAAGTGAGATATTTCATGGCAAACTTTAGGGGTAAGGTTAGGACTGTAATCCATGGGTTATCTCGGAAATGCTACAGCCACAAGCACTGCTGGAGAGTATTCTTGGGGCAAACAGGAAATGAGTTAAACGCATTTTTCATAAAAGTCAGGAATGGCCAATAATTCAACCAATGAACATATTCACGCACACACACATATATACACCACACACACACAAAAGCCAAGATTATATAAGGACCACTAACAATTGACCCCACCCTTAACCTGAGAGATAAAAATAACTTTAGACATGAGTTTCAAAATGTATGGTCATCACTAATAAATTACTCTCATCAGAGTCTCTCAGTGGTTAACCTGGTATGATTAACCTTGAATTTGCTTAAAAGTATTTCTCCAAAATAAATTTTCTGTGATCATTTGTTTAGGCCATTTAGCTATCCCTGCTGTTGGCCTCACTGAGAAGAAACAGAACACTTAAGATTTTTTAAAATCATATTTTTTTCAAAAGAATAAATAGTAATTCTATTTTGTCAGGCAAAATGTCCCTTTTTTTTATAAATAGTAATTGGGAAAAATTGCTAAGTACTCAGACTTTGGAATTCACCTATGGAAGGAAGTTAGGGGAATTAGATGAATTTGATTACCTTTGAATCTGATGAATATAATCTTTGAATCAGCTGGTGGAAAAAGTAGTGTTGCCAACCTCTTTAGTTTTCATTTGGGTATTTTTTTACTCTTAGTTGACGCTTTCCTGTTAGATCGTGTTGGAGCCAAAGCCACTGCAGCTAGTTAATACAGAGTTCTAAAAGATCTAAATTTGGCAAAAGTTCTAGCCAGTTGAGTTGTCCTGCCGGATGGAAAATCAAAGGACTCATGAGCCATTTCTGTTATTGACTCATGATTAGTTTCTCAATTAGTGATAATGACCCATAGCTAAATAGAGCATTAATTCTATTTCTGATTTTAAAAACTGAATCATAAGAGGCTTTGAGAACATTCTTAGTTGTGACACTTTTTTCTATGGTGACATTGGTTAACAAAATCCAATAAGTTTCAGCTGTACATTTTAACAATAAGGCATATATATGTTTACATTGTGTAACATATATGACCCCCTTCACCCCATCTACCTCCTCCTCCCCTCTAGCAACCACTAGTTGTGACACTTTTGGACCAAAAGGGTAAACCGATATTCAGCCCAAGAATATCACGTATATATGGTACCTGCTCACCTAAATTAAAGGTTTTCCATGATGCTTAAATTGAGCCCTTCCTGTTATGAGGCACAGACTCGCATCATAATTTGTAATAAATTCTATGGTCCTCGCCACACTTCTAATAGTGGGAACTGAGAAGTATATATATGATTTCCCTTGTTTATCTTTGGTTAAACAACAGAAACTTAAGAAAACCAAGTACTTTTTAATAATATAAATTAAAACAGTAGTAGCTAAAATTTTTAGAGCTTACTCTGTGTCAAACACTGTTCCAGGAACTTCAAATATTTGAGATAAATATTATTATTATTATGCTCGTTTTACAGAGGAAAAACTAAGACATGGGTAAGTCACTTGCCCAAAGGATACAATTAGTAAGTTGAAAACCAGGATTTGAACTTATGAAATTTGGCTCTTGAGATATAGTATCTTATCCACTGTGATAAACTGATGAGTTAAGGATTGCAGTTTTCATCATACATTACCCCAAATCAAATATCAACATAAGTTGAAAGAAACACTTAACCAAGGTAATGGCTTCCTTAGTTCCGCTGGTCTTCACCTCACCTATCAACTTTTTAATCTCTTTTCTCCCATGGCTACACTCCAGACATTATTGTCACCGAGAACTGCTGCACTTCTACAATCCTAATCGAAAAGCACTGCTCCCAAATTACAATCTCTGTTGATTTCTCTCACTCAGCTACTTATACTATACCATTTCTTTAACAAATTCTGAGTTTTCTGCTGTTTCCCTATTTCTTTTCTTTCTTTCTTTCTTTTACTATATTTTCTTCCTTGTTCATCCTATTCTTCATGGTCCATCACCTCAATTTCTTTCTTTCTACCTTCTCATTTCATCATTCTCCCAACAAAACCCTGGCTATAGACCAATGCAGCATTCCTCTGTTCCTGCAGATAGGCTACTGAGCACAGCTGAAGCTCTTTTCCCTGGATTCTTTGATTTATTGTCTTTTGATTTTCTTTCTGTCTCCACTTGCTCCTTCCATCTCCCTCACAGGTTCATATTCCTCCTGTCATCCCTTAAATGAACACCTTTCTTAGGGGTTTCCTTGGCAACTTCTCTTACTGTTCTCTGCACTCCAGGATCATCTCATTAACTTATATTGTTTCCATCACTACCTGTATTTATTAAGGTGGGCTAAAAAGCTAAAAAACATAGATCACAAAATGTAGAGCTCGAACACAATAGAGCTTCTCATACAGTGGTCCCAAGTGAGTACTATTTCTGTGGGTGGAAATATTTTTTTCATGTGGAGATTCAAGAACTCAAATGCTTCAATTTTGTGAATCCAATATCCACTAGAACCTTGTCATTGTTTGCTTCTATCAAGCTAAATGGGAAAGAGAACATGGAGAAAGCATACCACCTCTTAAAAGCCTTGGTTCAGGAATGACACATTATATTCATTCATGCCCTATTTATGCCCTGGTCAGATCTAGTAACATTGCAACACCTTACTGAAAAAAAGCTGGGAAATGTAGTATAGCTGAATATCCAGAAAGAAGAAATGAATTTTTAATAAGCTGCCAGCAGTATTGATTATACCATATTGATATATTGCTCAATCTAAAATATTTATCTCCAGCCCATACAACCAAATGCAAACTGACTTCTCCATTAGAAGGGTCTCATTGGTATTTCAAACTCGGCATATCCAAACGAAACTCACTAACTTACCATGTAAAACTGCTCTTAATATGTATTTACTGTCTCAGTAAATGACACAGTCAGAAAAATGAGAGTAACTTTGACTCTTCTTTCTTGCCTCTCGTACCCAATCACCTAGTCTTATCAATTCTGCATGTTTTCTACCCCAATTTTATTGAGGGATAATTGACAAATAATATTATATATTTAAAGCATACAGCATGATGACTACCACAATCAATTTAACTAACACATCTATCATACCACATAACTTTCTGTGTGTGTGCACATGGCCAGAACACATAAGAGCTGCTCAAATTTCAAGTATACAATACAGTATCATTAACTATAGTCACCATGATGTAAATTAGATCTCTAGCATTATTGCATCTAATAACTGAAAGTTTGTGCCCTTTGACCAACATCCCCAGTGGCAACTCTGTTTCCATGAGTTCACTTTCCCCCACCCCACATATTCCACATAAGTGAGATCATACAGTATTTGCTTTCTATGTCTGACTTATTTCAGTTAGCATAATATCCTCCAGGTTCATCTATGTTCTTGTAAATGGCAGGATTTCCTTCTTTTTTAAAGATAAGTAATATTAATGATTAGTGATATCAAGCATTTTTCCATATTCCTGTTGGCCATTTGTATTTCTACTTTGGAAAAAAATTGTCTATTCAAATCCTTTGCCCACTTTTTAAAATTAGGTTATTAGTTTTTTCTGCTATTGAATGTATGAGTTTCTTATGTATTTGGGGAATTAACCTCTTATAAGATATATAGTTTGCAAATATTTTCTCCCATTCCATATATTGCCTCTTTACTCTATTGATTCTTTCCTTCAGAGTGCAGAAGCTTTTAAGTTTGAAATAGCCACATTTGTCGATTTTTTTTGTTGTTATCTGTGCTCACATCTAAAAAATCATTCCCAAGACCAATGTCAAGGAGTTTTTACCTATGTTTTTCATCCAGAAATTTTAGTTTCACTTCTCACATTTAAATCTTCAAATCATTTTTAATTAATTTTTATGAGTAGTGTAAGATACGGGTCCAGTTTCATTCTTTTGCATGTAGATATCCAGTTTTTGCAACACCATTTATTGAAGAGACTATCCTTTATGTGTCAAGCACACATAAAGGATAGTCTCTTCAAATCAAAGATTATGTAGATAATAAATCAAAGAAATAAATCAAAGATTATGTAGATTTATTTCTAGATTCCTTATTCTGTTTCATTGGTCAATGTATCTGTTATTATGCAAGTACCAGACTGTTTTTATTACTATAGCTTTGTAATATGTTTATAATCAGGAACTGTGATGCCTCTAGCTTTGTTGTTCTTTCTCAAGATTACTTGGCTATTTGGGATATTTTGTAGTTCCATATAAATTTTTGGATTACTTTTTTTACTTCTGTGAAAGATGCCATTGGAATTTTGATAGGGATTACACTGAATCTGTAGATTCCTTTGGATAGTACAGACATTTTAATAATATTAATTCTTCCAGTCCATGAACGCAGGATATCTTTCCATTTGTGTCTTACTCAATTCTTTTCATTAATGTCATAGTTTTCTGTATACAGATATTTCATCTCCTTGATTAAATTTATTTCTAAGTATTTTGTTGTTTTCGATGCTATTGTAAATTAGCTTATTTTCTCAATTTGTCTTTTAGATAGTTCACTGTCAGTGCATAGGAACACAACTAATTTTTGTATATTGATTTTGTATCCTGCAACTTTACTAAATTTGTTGATTAATTCAAACAGTTTTTCAGTGGAGTCTTCAGGGTTTTCTACTTGTAAGTTATGACATCTAATAGCACAGATAATTTTACTTCTTCCTTTCTAATCTGAATGTCTGTTTTTTCTTGCCTAATTGCTCTGGCTAACATTTCCAGTACTATGTCGAATAGGAATGTTTAGAATGGACACACTTGTCTTGTTCATGATCTTAGAAGAAAAGCTTCCTCTTTTCACCAGCAAGTGAGATAACAGCTGTGGGATTGTCATATATGGCCTTTATTATGTTGAGGTACATTTATTCTATACCTAATTTGTTGAGAGATTAATCATAAAAGAATGAATTTCGTAAAATGCTTTTTTCTACATCCATTGAGATGATCATATGATTTTTATCCTTCATTCTGTTATATAGCATTTATTGATTTGTGTATGTTGAACTATCTTTGCTTCCCAGGGATAAATATCACTTGATCATCTTTTTAATGTGTTGTTGAGTAGGTTTGTTAGTATTTTCTTGTGAATTTCTGCATCTATGTTCATCAGAGATATTGGTCAAGATTCTATTATTGTAGTATAATAGCACAGGTATTAGGGTAATGCTGGCCTCATAAAATAAGTTTGGGTGTGTTCCCTCCTCTTCAATTTTTTGGAAGAGTTTGAGAATTATTAGCTTTAATTCTTCTTTAAATTTTGGTAGAATTCACCTGTGAAGCTGGCTGGTCCTGGGCTTTTCTTTGTTAAAGATTTTTTATTATTGCTTCAGTTTCCTCACTAATTATTGGTCTGCTCAGATTTTCTATTTCTGTATGATTCGGATTTGGTAGGTTATATGTTCTTAGAAATTTATTTCTCCTAAGTTGTCCAACTTGTTAGCATAGTAGTCTCTTATAACTCCTTTTATTTTAGGGGCATCATTTATAATGTCTCCTTTTATACTCATTACAAATATTTTAATCTGTTTTTCTTAGCCTAGCTAAAGTTTTGTCAATTTTGTTTCTCTTTTCAAAAAATGAGCTATAGATTTCATTGCTCTCTTATATTGTTTTTCTAGCCTCTATTTCATTTATTTTGGTCAGATCTTTATTTCCTTCCTTGTACTAACATTGAGCTTAGTTATTTTTCTAGTTCTTTGAGGTATAAAGTTAAGTTTTTTAATTTGAGATTTTTCTTTATTCTAATCGTAGGCATTTATTGTTATAAATTTCTCTCTTAGAACTGTTTTTGTTGCATCCTTTAAGTTTTGGTATGTTGTATTTTCATTTTAATGATTCTTAATATTTTTTTTATTTCTATTTTGATTTGTTCTTTGACTCATTGCTTGCTCAGGAGTGTGTTGTTTAATTTCCACACTTTTGTGAATTTCTCTGTTTTCCTTCTATTATTGATCTCTAGTTTGATACTATTTTGGTCAGAAAAGATAATATGACTTCAATCTTCTTAAATCTGTTATATTTATTTTGTAACACAATATATGATCCATCCTGGAGAATGTTCCATTTCCACTTGAGAAGAATGTGCATGCTTCTGATGTTGGGTAGAATGTCCTATACATGTTTGGGTCACTTGATCTAAAGTATAGTTCAAGTCCAATGTTTACTTATTGATTTTCTTTCTCTGAATATTCAATTGTCGAAACATCTCTGCTGGATTCCTGGACTACTACAAAGGTACAAAGGTATTCGCATCTGTGGGTGTTTGTGGAAAATCAATGTAGGAGGATGATAGTACAAAATTCCTATTCTCTCATCTTGCTGATGTCACACCTCAATTCTACCTTTTCATCAGTGTTGTGCTCATTTTGCAACTGAATTATTACTGTAGTCTCCAACTAGTTTGTCTGATTTCAGTCTTTCCCTGTTTCACCTGCCCTATCCAAAATTATCTCTCCAGCATACCAATCTGATTATGCTGCTCACCAGCTTAAAACACATTAATAGCTCCATATTTCTCATCATATAAAATCCAGACTCCTTAGCTTTGAACTCTCACTAATTCTCTCAGATGCTTGCTTAACTAACTTTCCACTGGATGGAGCAAAGACCAGATCTAATTTGCTTACCTTTGTATCACCAGTACCTAGTAACATACCTGGCTTAATAAATATGTGTTAAATAAATGAATGAAAGTTCTTCATAATATTTTCCCTGATCTTCCTGCCTGGATGAATTTACTCATCTGTACTTCCATAGCAGCCCCCATCTACTCTCCTAATAGTACTTATCACATATAATTGCCTATTTATTTGTTTGGCTTTCATACTTGAGCTTTTAAGTTCTTAAAAAGAAGGACAGTGTCATTTATTATTTTATTTCCATCATATAATATAGTTTCCTACACCAAGTAGGTTCACAGGTATTAAACAGATGAATGAATAGACTGTTGTTCCTGATAAGCATCAGAAAGCAAATCTAGAATGTTTTCCTAATAGGTTTATTTTGCTTAATATTGCTTATAATTGATTTTTTGTCTAATTAGGTAAGAGCCTCTTATTTATCAGAATTGCAAGAAACATCAATTCTCAAAAGCAAAGCTGTACTTCCTTGGGGGTTAGAGATCGCTAAAAGTCACATATAAGAACTTTTGTGTGCAAGTAATACGATGTAGAGAAGGTATAAATAAATGGTGAATAGCACATTTGCAGGGATGCTACATATGGCTGGGCAGGTGGTACATGGCACCATTTCAGAGGGAGTTTTTCACATAGATAATGATATGTACATAGCTATCTGGAACTATGTAGTTTGGCAGTCATGACTGTGAAAGACTCCACGGAGAAAATGAAAAATTCTTAGTTGAAGTCATGGATGAGAAATGCTGGAGAAAGAGGTCTGAAATATTTTTTAGAAAGTCTTATTATATAATGTGCTGTCTAAAACTCTTGTGAACTCTTCAGGATACACTGAAATTTTGCAATGTTCTTCACAGCTTTAAAAATCAGACAAACATTTCAAGTGGGACTTACTGACAATGGGCCATGAGACCTCTGAAGTGTATGTGGGATACACTTGCCTGGACAATTAGCAATAAGCATTTGAATAATTGCTACAAGGGTAGTTTGAAACATAAATTTTTATTCTTAAAAAGGTTTATAAAAATCACCTTATTACAAAAACTACTTCAAATGCTTTGATCTTTCATTTATCCATTCATTAAACATGGATTTAGTAACCAATATATATAAAGGAAGTATACTGAATGCTTTCAAGAATCAATGACATATTAGAGATGGTTGTCTTGCTAAAGAATTTTATAATCTAATGGGGGAGATTCTACATGTTTATAAATAATTGTATTATGATTTGTATCAAAATGGGTGCCATAAGGGATGAATAAACCAAGATTATGGTAATTCAGAAGATAGAAAAAAGCAGTTATGGTCAGAGTGAGGAAGTTTTATAAAGGAGATAACATCTGAGCTTTATCTTAATGAATGGATAAAATTAGGGCAGGCAGAAAAAGGAGAGAAGGTTCAAGGTTCTTGATTCATATACTCAGACAACTTTCTACAACTGGGAGTGGAAACTGGCCACCATTGAGATCTTATAACTTCTTTTACCACTAAAGATCAGCTATTCTCTCATAACCTCTAGTTGATACCAACATCTAGTTGATAAATGATCCAAAATATAGCTATAGATATATAGAATAATTTTATCCAAATTTTATCCAAATTATCCAAAATATAGTATAGAAAACCTAGATCTTATTTTTAGCAGAGGAACGTTTAAAATACTGATTATCTAAGGCTTAGGGAACTGGAAATAAAAATGAGTTTGCCCTGGACTAAAAATATTAAAAATTTAAATAAAATTGTTTTTAAAAAGAAAGCAAAGAAAAAAATGCATTGGAGTATGGTTTTTTTTTATTGTATCTTCAAATCATGTAACCAGAAGAGGAATGAAATAAATCATAAAGTACCTCTAGGCAAGAAAAATAAAAATAAAAATTTTCTTGTTGTAAAATAATTCCAACTGGAAAATAAGCACTTGAGCCAATGAAATTCAGCATCTTTTTAAATATAGGAAAACATAGAGAAACCCAGGTATATGGTAAAATTTGTTAACAGAGCTATAAAGAGATTTCATCTATAGGAAACAATACACACGCGCATGCGCACGCAGGTACACACACACACACACACACACACACACACACACACACACACACACCCCTCAATATAAAAAAATAAAATGAGGGATCCAAACAGCCAGATTGAGTACAATGGTGAAGAACAAAAGCTATTTTCCATTATTTATAGGAAAATATGAGAACATAAAAACATTATTTGAACAAATCAATATCATTTGTTTTATAAAATGTACGTGCATTTTGTTCATTGATACCATCAAAGTGTTCCACATGAATGATGGGACACAGGGAAATCATGGGTCTATCTAACATACGTATCATTTGAAATATTATGTACTCATTTGTTTCAGACTCATCAGTGTCTTTTGTATTTTCCAGAGCAGTGACCAACTAGCAAAACTCATTGAAGTAATCACTCATTCATTCTAGGGTACTTCTTAACTGACTGTAGCGTAGTGAGGAGGAAAAGCCAGGAGACAGTTATCAACCTAAGATATTCTTGAGGGCACACTAACATTTTTTTTTTCACTTTGAAAATAAAGGGTGCTAGAGATACTCATAAGATATTCTGCATCTAAGCAGTTGCAGAGAGGCTTTTTATACTCTTTGAAAATTGTAAATAAGTAACTCTCGAATCTGTGCCTGAGAAAAACAAGGGTGCTTGTAAACAGAGGATGTGCATCCATTAGTGAGAAAAAGAAGACAGCAAGAGAGGTTTAGAGCCATTCTGAGTTTAACTTGTTTTTAAGTATCTTTCTTGAAATAAGCTTTAGTGAAGCATAATTTACATAAGTAAACACACTTTTAAAATAGTGTAGAGGCAAGTGCTTTGAAGAATATGAAGTCTTCTGAGCAATTGCTTTTAACCACTGACAATTTATAATTGGTACCTCTAGGTTTATACTGATAGGAAGGGCTCAGAAGGGAACTGGAAGGTACTGAACAACTAATTCTTACCCTATGGCTTCACATTTATTATTTCATAACTTCTTAAGTACAATCTTGTGGAAGAAGCATTATTATTACCGTTTTAATAGTTAAAAAAATGGAGTTATCAGAAGGCACGAATAATTTGTCAGAGTTACCCAGATAATAAAGCAAGAAAACATGATTTGAATCCAGATCTGTCTAGCTTTAAGATCATTTCTGTTTTGTTTATGCCATATTATCCACTGATGACATCTTAGTCACCACATCCTCTCACACCTGTTCTCCCCAGTTCTAATAGGATACAAATAGTAAAAGGGCTTAAGCAGGGAGTAAGGATGGGACAGTAATGGTTCCTTATTAGAGGGGCTTAGAAAAGGGGATGTAGGAGAATGGAGCTGAGAATGTGAGGCTGACCCTCAGGAATAAGTGATCTAGTAGGGTAGCAGTAGCAGTATGTGTGATGTGTGGTAGATAAGGCTAGGGTAGGGGATAGCTTTATTTCACTGAATTTAAATGAGGTAGAGCTAGGATTCCAGATCCTGCTAGTGAATTCAGGGAAGAGTGGAATTTTCAAAGACCTTAACTCCTTGGAGTAGAACTCCCTCAGAAGTAAGGTGGAAGCATTTCAAGTCTTTCATATTTTAGTATTAAATATATGACTATATCAGAGTACCTAATGGATCAGCTGAATTCAGTCTCTTTAACTCATTAATCAATCAACTTATGCCAATAGAAGATGAGTTATAGTAATATGTCAAAGAAAATGATTTAGGAAATGTAAGATTCACAGACATTAGACTATAGAGGTTTAAATGCATTCATTTCAGTGTGAATATTAGACTTCTGACAATATTAAGCATGTATCTGCAAATGAATTTGGATTTATCTCTTCCTAGTTGCATTTTATATTAAGAAATATAAAATATGTTTAGCAGCTTTTCAGACAATTTTATATTATAGGCTGAATTAATAACTGTATGATAAGGCCATATCGGTGGTTATATAGTTACTGACAGACAATACCAAGAATTTGGATCAAGAGACCTTGATTTTATTCTACAATTTACTAACACAATATAAAGTGGATTATTGTTCAATCTAAAATTACATAAAAAGCTCAAGCCTTTGATCGTATTCAGTTTCCAGGCCTTCTTTCATTATAGATTAAATAGAAACCTAAATTTTAGGTCTCCAAGGAAGATAAGCATAATACAATTTTGGATATCTTACTGTTGGAGCACCAACCATTTTAGCTACTCTCTAGGTCCAAATAACTATCTATGTCTCCAATTTATTTTTAACCAAAATTCTTGAAGTGTGCCTGTCTTCACCTTCTAACACAATATGGACTCAAAAATATCCAGTTGATTTCAACTAGAAGTAAAATTATCTGTTTGCAGATTACATGATATTATATATCGAAAACTCAAAAATTCCACCAAAAAGTTGTTAGAACTAATCAACAAATGTAGTAAAGTTGCAAAATCAACTCGTAAAACCCAGTCCTGTTTCTACGCTAACAAGGAGTTATCTTAAAAGGAAATCAAGGAAACCCAGTCCTGTTTCTATGCTAACAAGGAGTTATCTTAAAAGGAAATCAAGAAAACAATCTGTTACAATAGTATCAAAAAGAATAAACGTAATTAAGGAGGTGAAAAAATTATTTGTTAAAACCTAAATCTGGAATTAACTCAGATGCCCTTCAACAAGTGAAACAACTGTAGTATATCTAAACTATGAAATACTACTTTGCTATCAAAAAGAACATGCAACAACTTGATGACTCTCCATGGAATTATGCTGAGTTGGAAAAAAAATCT
The DNA here is from genome assembly GCF_000325575.1 of Pteropus alecto. Lineage (NCBI taxonomy): Eukaryota > Metazoa > Chordata > Mammalia > Chiroptera > Pteropodidae > Pteropus > Pteropus alecto. Next base: position 1,786,879 of record NW_006438074.1, on the reverse strand, counting down.
CAGAAGTGTTTATACTGTATGATTCCACTTGTATAACATTTTGAAATGACAATATTTTGGAACGGGAGGACAGATTAGTGGTTGGTGGGTTTGTAGATGAAAGGTAGATAGGAAGGATGTATGTGTGCTTATTAAGGAGCAATATGTGGGATTTTGTGGTGTGGGAACTATTCAGTATCTTTATACATGCAGTGGCTACGTAAACCTCCACAGGTAATAAAATTGTACATAACTTAATACACTTATAGACACGAGTACAGAGAAAATGGAAAATCTGAATAAAATCAATGTATCATTATCTTGGTTGTGATACTATACTATAGCTTTACAAAATGCTATCATTGTGGAAAACTGAGAAAGTGTACAAAAATCTTTTTCTTTCTTTGTATTTATTTCACAATTAACTACATGTGACCCCACATATTTCAATACAAATTTCAATTTAAAAAATTCAGTTCTCTTGTTTAATAAGTCTGGGTGACATGTCTGGTTACCAGTACTAATTATAATTGTCCTAGTCCTACCATTGTCTTCCTTTTTTCACTTGCACGAGTCCTTTCATCACAGTTGAGCTTTAAAAATTCTGTCTTCCTTGATAAAAATTGCTTTGCTATGTCAAACTGAACAATTTAAAACACAGCACTATGTCTTAACCTGGATTTCATGTCCATGACTTCCTTTTGCATACCAATACTTGAATGCTTCATGGATTATGTAAATCATGGCCATCAATTTTATCAGATATTCTAATGGTTAGAATTTGTCAGGAAGCAAAAAAATTCCTCAACATTATTTTTTTTTCAGTTGTATTGTATATTTTGCGAGTTTAATAATTAAGGTCCACCCAGGTCACTGTAAATTTTTCTTTCTAAATATAAGCACTGAAAATAAAGGTAATGAATAAAGGGGAAGAAAGGCAGGCTTTTCCTAACTTAACTGAACACATCTCAGTGTTTATTAGTGTGATATATATTTGCAAATGTTATCACTGTGAATTAAAAGTTCTTGTGATTTTAAATAGTAATGGCCACTCTAGGTGTTTTTCTTGACGTCGTGGTAAAGTGGTGTCTTTAGTGATATCAGAATTTTTTTCCTGTATGCAAGTTTCTGAAGTAGATGGTCTTTATTCTAGGATGATGATTCTAAAATGTCAATAAAGTTAGCCCATGTGATGTTGATGATTCGGAAAACAAATGTGAGTAGGAAAGATCATCTAGTAAATAGAAGAGAAATAACACCTGGATTTTAAAGTCTGCTAGCCTGATGGGCTTTTTCGGAGGACTTGAAAACTGTAGACCAAAATATTTATAAAAGGGAAGGACCACCCTCAGCTGAAGGGACTGAGAAAATACATCAGCTGATTGTGAAACAAATCTACTTTTATTGAAGAAAAGGCCTTCTGTGACTTCAGCCAACCCTGTTACTGAGAGTGGTATTTAAAATGCTTCAAGCTGTAGTTTTGTGTTGATGAGAAGAATGTCCCTGAGAACTAAAAAGTGCACTCTTTCTAATTCAAATTGTAAATTCTATCCTCTGTGGTGGATTCTGAAAACTGTAGCAATAAGCTAAACATTTCTTTACATTCTTCTAGTTTTATTTTAGGATGATATCTTAAATTTTACTTTTTTACAAAGTATCGTGTTTAGCTTCTTTCCATCCTGATAAAAAGGGAGAATTCATTTTATCTCCTTCTTCTAGGTGAGAATTTATTATTTCTCCCAATACTGGTACAGCTTCAAACTTAAGTCTAGATGACCTATATTATAGTACTGGGTTGTTCAACATTAGACATTTCCTGCTACTGAATGGTTCATCTGAAAAATAAAAAGCAATGGTGTTCCAGTTTCCTGTTGTGTTCACTGTGTGAGCGATGGATGCTATGGCTTACCTTGGCCTATGGGGTAGGATTGGACAATCTCCTCTGAAAATACAGCATCCTATGAGATAAGTGGAGTTCACACAGTCATTTTTTAATGGAATAATCTGTGGTCTGAATATGACTGAATAAAGCACCTGGGGAGCATACAAATTTTCTCCTTTTATGGCTTTAATAAAGTTATAAAACATATCAGCTTCTGTCAACAGAAAATAAAGTTAGACAATCTTAGAAATCCCTACAGGGAACAAAAAAACTCTGACCACAGTATCTCTGTGGGGTTTACTGGTGCCTGCTCCCAAGTTGCCAACTCAGCCTGAGGTCCTATTTGCTTTACTTATTCAGTTTACCCTCACAAAGTTACACAACCGAAGGATTTATACCCCAAAATGGCATCATTAATTGGAATTAATAGAATCCTTCCAACATATCCAACTAGAATAAGCCTTTGGGTCTTCACGCATGCACTTATGCTAGAGAGTCTTAGGCTCTTTTTAATGAATTAGATGTTTAGCTTTCAACTCTACCTGTTTGAGGCAACAGAGTAGCAGCTTTCATTGGCAATTAGTAGAAGTTGTTGCTGTTGTTGTTTATCAAGCTCTTATTTTAAATAAACTGTGCCAAACAATGAGAAGTTTGGACTGTAAATCAGGTGGTTCTGGAACTTCTTTTCCTTCTCTAAGGGTCTGGTCCTTTGCAGTTGTAAGTTCCTGAGGGCACGATCCTATCTGTTTTATCCACCATCATAACCCCAGCATCTATCATACTGCCTGATACCAAGAGGACATATAATCAGTACTTGCTGAATGTAAATTTCCTTTGAGAGGTTTCATTTTACTTATTTCATTTTGTTCCTTTATCTTCATCAAAATTCCTATTTCAGACTCTGCCTGGTGGTAGCTCTCTTGTCATTGTCCAAGATGACACAAGGGTTTTAGGATGAGGAAGATAAACGCCATTCTATCAGAGTCACCAGTTATATGTTGGCAGAACTACACCGTTTCATTTGTAAACCTCTCCTTTCATGAGTATTTGGGTGGTAACCTTCAGGATCTGTCTAGTTAGTTTAATTTTATAAATTACAGTAATACAATCGTTGGGTCAGAAAAATATTGACTTCTTGGCTGTACAAACTGTCTAGTCCCTAGAAGTAGGCTGTGTATACGACATTATGATTCTACATTTTATAAAATATCCTTCACTAGTGTTTTATGCCTAACCTCACCCAAATTCTTCCCAACTGGACCCAATTGCAGAATATGCTTGACTCATGCCATTTTTTTTTCCGTCTGGCTTTTAAAACTGCATTTTGGAGGAGGGAACATCTGTTATTACAGATCTGAGTCTTTTACAGTTAGGTCATCAGATCACTGTTGGGATGTTTCTTTTCTTGGACTCATCTTCTGTCCTGGGAATCCTTACAGCTTTTATAATCAGCTATATAAGCTTTTTTGCTGGAAGCTGCATTCTGCCAAGGGTAAATGAACTGGGCCCACAAAGTTTGGTGCTTAATTAAAAAGTTTTTTTAGCTCATGAGTTATTGCAGGTTCTAAACTTAGCAAAATGTCTTTCTTGAAACCCAACGTGAATATTAATGTGAGACAGACTTGGAATGCCAAAGCGGTTGAGGGTGGGTCAGGTACTTTATAGATGCTAGAAAATTTGAATGCATATCTGTTGAGCTATAAAATTAATGCCTTTACATAAATTTTCTGATATAGTCTTCTATTAAAAGGAAAAAGCATTTATATCTGCATTGGCTAAATCCCATGTGGGCTATGGTGTCCATTTTGGGGAACCATCCAAAGAGTGACTTTATATGACCCAAATTACAGGAATATATAAGGGGAGATCATATTGAGGGCAATTTAACATTATGCAATAGATAAACAACCTCATTTAACAAAATTTATTAAGGCTTTCCAATGATAGGGACTGATAAAAAAAATGAATATAATCCCTGACCTCTATGAGCTACTCTCTGAAGGGGAAAACAGACATTAAGTGATCATACAAATACATTAAGAAGAGTGATACTTGTGTGGTAAAGCTCACTAGCTGCTTATCCTCTAACCATCTTCTATCTATTTTTCCCTATGTGACAGGTCCCTACACTATCAGTGCAGCAATATAATCAGTTAAAAAAAACAACTATGTCTTTTTTTAGTTTGCAAAGAAGGATGGCTGAAAGACTCCCTGGCAGGGAAGAATAGCTGAAAGCAGTAAGTAAAAGTTATTGGGTGGGGTTTCTGGGAAAGTTCTTAAAGAAGGATGATTTAGCTGGGGGGCTATTGACCTTACCCTTTCTTCTTATTATTACCTGGAATAGGGGCATGAAGGCTAGAGCTGCAGGGACTTTTTTGTGACAGTATGTTGACCATGATAATGGATGACATGTGATGACATGGATGATAATATAGAAGAATAAAAGAAGCCTGGGTCCCTGATAGACAGGTAGCTGCCACATCTGCCCTAAACTGCTTACTTCTGACTTCTTTTATGTAAAGAAAAAATAAAACTCTGTCTTTTTAAACCACTCCTATTTAAAAATTTTTAAAATAAAACAATTCACTCTGGAATCTGTGAATGTGATATTATTGAGAAAAAAGGATCTTTGCAGATTTAGTCAATTTAAGATAAACTCTAAATCCAATATGACTGGTAACCTTATAAGATGAGGGGAATATGGGCACAGAGAAAAAAAATGGCCATGTGCAGACATAGGCAGAGGTTGGAATTATGCTGCCATGGCCAAAAAATGCCAGAAATTGCTGGCAACCACTAGAAGATAGAAGGGACATGGAAGAATTCCTCCTTAGGGCCTTTGAAGGAAGCGTGGTTCTTCTGACACCTTGATTTCTGACTTCTAGCCTCCAGAACTGTGAAAAAATAAATTTATGTTGTTTGAAGTCACTTTCTTTACAGTAATTTGCTACTGCAGCCCTAGGAAACTAAAACTCAACTATAAAGGTTTATTTCACAATGATAAAGTGGTTAATGAACCAAGAGGACATAACAACCCCACATGATTATGCATTATATAACAAAGCTTCAAAATACATGAAGCAAAAATTGATAGAACTGGAATGAGAAATAAACAAATCCTCAAGGGCTCCTCATGGTCTAAAATGGCTGCTGAAACTCCAGCCATCACCTTCAAGTTTCGGGGAAGAGAAGAAAGAAGCAGAAAAGGGCCAAAAGGATATTTCTCCCAATAGGGTCAGCCCCTTTAAGTGCCTTTCCCAGAATCTCTACCTGAAAACTTTTGCTTATAACTCACTGAACACTTCTAGTTGCATGTGAGACTAGGAAATATAGATTTAGCTTCCCGTCAGAGACTGAGATTCTGCAGATTAGGAAGACAGGGAAAATGGGTGGTGGAATGGCACCTCGTAGTTTTTTTCCACATATGAGAGGAAGGAAAGCCTAATGTTTAAGCACCGTACCTCTAGAGTTATATTACTTAGCTTAACATCTGGCTCTACCACCTACCAGTTGTATGATCTACAGTACAATATATAACATTTCCAAGTCTTAGTTTTCCCATCTGTAAATTTAAAATATATTTTACATATATTTATACCTCAAAAGGCCATTTTGAGAATTAAATAAAAACTTACATGTATAAAAAATCGGCTATATTATCACATGCCAACAACCACTTTGAAAAAAGTTTACAATTAGCTATTAAACATATTTGTACCTTATGTCTGAATAATTTATCTCTTAAGTATTTACCCAAAAAAGTCGATGCCAAGAGACATGTATACAAATGTTTATAGGAGCATTATTCATAATAGCCTAAAATTAGAAATTACCCAACTGCCTAAACAGTAGAATATATTTTATAAAAAGTAGTATAATCAAATGGATTATTACACCATAATGAAAACAAATGCCTTCTAACTGTACTCAGCAACATTAACAAACCTCATAAAAGAGTAGATTTATAAAAATTTTAGAATAAGCAAAACTAAATCATAGTGTTGGAAGTAAGGATGTTGGTAATTTTTTGAAGGGATTTGGGGAAGAATTGAAGAATGCTTCCCAAATATCGGCAATGTTCTATTTCTTCACTTGTGTGGGAGTTACACAGCATTCTCTTGAGATTATTCACTTTTCTTTATATGCATTACTGAGCATGACTATACAATTATTTATCTAAACTCATATACACTTGATAGTAAAAATAGGTGGGCACTATTAAACGAGGACAGCAGGCATAACCCAGGACTGTCTTAGCAAACCAGGATATATGATCACCTTCGTTATACATTAACAATAAAGAAGGTATTAAAAGAAAGAAAGGATAGAAGGAAGGAAGTCAAGGAATGAAAAAAGAAAAGGAATATAATAAAGGAAAGAATGGAGGAAATGGAGGAAAGAAGGAAAGACTGAAGGAGAAAAGGAAAGAAGGAAAAAGGAGAGAGGAAAGAGGGAGGTAACGAGGGAAAGAAAAAGACACAAAGACAGAGAATAAAAGATGGAGCCGGCCCCATCCTAGACAATGCTTCCCTCTACTTCAAAATCCTCAGGGTGTGAGGAAGAATAATAAAACAGATCATATCCTTTTCCTTTGAGACAAGTTTTGCCTAGGTGAGGTGGGGTACAAATGGGAAAGATGTTGTAAGTAGAATATGAAATTAAAAGTTTAAAATTGCTTAAGACAACATGGATGGACCCTGAGAGTGTCAGGTTAAGTGAAGTAAGTCAGAAGGAAAAAGTCAAGAACCATGTAAGTTCACTCATATGGAGGAAATATAACAGAAAGCAATAAATGAACAAACAAGACAAACAAATGAAAAGTTCAGACTCAGACAACAGTATGGTGACTACCAGAGGGAAAGGGGAATGAGGGGAGGTAGAAGAGGTTAAAGGGGGTCAAATATGTGGTGACAGAAGGAGACTTGACTTTGGTGGTGAATGCAGAATGTAATACACAGATGATGTATTATAGAATTATACATTTGAAACTTATATATTCTTATTTACTAATGTCACCCCGATACATTTAATAAAATTTTCAAAAAATTTTACTTTTTTACAATTTTACATATCCTTCAAGGCTCTGCTTTTGATGAAGAGCTAATTGATCTCACAAAGCTGAGAGCAGTTGAGAAAAGTAAACTATATCCATGTGTATGAACTTCCAAGTTGAAACTGCTCAATAACGGGCTATACTAACTCCAGAGGTATTCATTTTTGATTCTTAGGTGGGCATGACATGCACATTGGCGCCTGCTGAGCAGCACAGACATGGGTCTTAGATTTCAGTCGCTGGCCTCTGTCCCTACAGAATCCTCCCAGGTCTCACCCAGCCTTTGTCCATGAGGTCATGTATGTCACTCTGCTTCTTCCTTGACCTGACCATTGTATTCTTCAGAGTTGCTGGTTCTCCATCAGCTCTTCTGTGCCCTTCCCAGGAGAGCAGAAAAAATTCATTACATACCCATGTCTTTCTGAGGCGGTAGGAGACCCAGATGTCAGTGTGATCTCACTCTTCACCTAAAAACATGGCAGCTCTGTGATTGTACTGGTGCCAAGATATGAGAAACTGGTGAGGTTGTTTATTACCAGAGATCCAATGAGCCTGGAGAGACACAGGTCTTCTCCACTTTCAGATCATCAACTTGCAATGTTTTTTGTTTTTTGTTTTGTTTTGTTTTTTTTAAATAAGTCTCCTTCCATCAAAACTCTCCCAAGGATGTGAGGGCAAACTTCAAAGTGAACTCCTACTTCCTTGCCCAACTCTCCTTCACTTTTCCCCAGCTCAGAGGTCTCTATCTAGTTTGTGCGATTGGTCTGGTGCTGGTTGATGTGTTCTTCTTCCCAAATCTTTCTTTTAAGTGCACTCATAAAAGTTATTGTAGGTGCTAGAAGTGTACAATTCTGACAACTGCCCCTTGAGACAAATGACAATGTCACATCTTCAGGCACAAATGATGGATGACTCTGAGTAGAAATATAAAAACACACCTGTTACTTTGTCAAATTATTATCCTGATAGAGTTAAGACACTCACCAAAAATTTCTAGAGTAATTCAGACAGTAGTTCCCTATTATTCTAGATACTTGAAATAGCAACAACCCTAACTACATGTATTTACAGGCAATATGTAAAACATATACAAAATTAGACCTCAACATTCAGCATTCTAGGAAAAGAACATGTTTAAATCTGAGCAGCAGAACTGAGCCAGAATGCCCCTTCATCTCTATGGTATGCCTCATAGTTTCTCAACAAAGTTAAAATAGACCCCTCATGACTAGAAATACGAATATATCCTCCTTGAGGAACTCATTTCTCTTTACAAATTTATCATCTTTGGTTATCACTTATGACATTATAAGTACATTAAAGGGAATCTACACGTTAGCCTCCAAATTACTTATTATCCAAACCAAGTACACCCCTCTTTATTTAAAACTGATCCTAAAAATTAACTTAGAATTCTAGTAATTTCACGTTCTGCACCAAATATATTTGTTGTTTAAAAGAAATGCATTTATGTATGTAAAGTTGAAATATTGGACATACTTGATATCTTTAATAACGCTCTTTTCTGTGGAAAATGCCTGTTAACTTTAGAAACAATTTTATGTGAATGAAATATTTTACGTACAAAGAATGAACTTTAAACCCAGTTTTGATCTTATAGCATTATATTGGTGAAATAAATCTCTTGTGTATGTGTGGTTCCCTGTAATGTTATTGTGCTTATGGTTATTGTCATGCTCCAGGGGAGTGATGGATGGCAGTGAGGCTTAACCCGATTTTACATCACGTTCTTGCTAATCTCACAGCACCTCTTCATAAATCTGAATAATTTGCAGCTGCTCTGCAACCCTCGTGTGAGCTCCCTAGTGGTTTCAACCTGAAATTATGTATTATTGTAACCTCCTTAAAAAAAAACAAAACTGGTAAGGGCTTTTATTGTTTCTATAACTGAATTATGTTTTCATATCTTTTACTCTGGCTGTAGTGGGTATTGCTTAGCAACAAGTCTCCAAGAGCATGGGAGTAGAGCACACCTCATTAACATAATATGCTAATCCCCCTGTTCTTGCTGCCGGCTGAGTAAATTCACTGCTGGCCCCTCTGACTTGTCTAGCCCAGCAGAATGACTCCCTTTTCACCATCTAAAGTAAGTGCGTATTTCTTCACGACGAAACATATTAACTCTTAATGACATGGCAGCAAATATTAAATTTTAAGTAGTACAGATCACCCCACAGGGACCTAATGTACATAAAAAGCTTCTTCATATGGAAATAGATTCATTTCATTTTTTTAAACAAATGCCAGTTAACACGGCAAACCCATGCCACATTATTGCATTTTGCTGCCCTTTGTTTAAGAAGAGGATGCAAATGATACACCACAAATAGAAAATGCTCCTTGTATATAGCTCATGCTGAGAAATGCACACTATTTTTCTTAACCTTTTTTCGTGTTTAAGAGTATACTTTTGAGAGACACTAGATTTTAAGGTAAACCTAGGGCAAAGGAAAGGAACTTTCTACTATCTAAAATTAACAACTGCCTTTATGTAGTTTGAATAAGTGACTTTGGTCTTGTTAGAACAGACAGAAATGCTCCTAAAAATATGCACCAAGATTCACAGCTCACTTTAAAAACAATTCTGAATTAACTAGAAGCATGCAACATGGACTTTACCCACTAAGGATTTAGCTCACAAGCTGTACAAATGTATTATGATAATTTCTTGGCATTGGTTTATAGCTATTTTTATCTTTCCTTTGACCTAGACTTCATGTGGTTCTGTGGGGAAGATTCCTTTCTCAGTCAACCCTGCTGGTCTCTTGGATGATATGAAAAACTGTGGCAAACTGTACTTTTCTCATGGGTTTAATTCTTCAAAGTGGATTAATATGCTTTTAACTTGTTAACTAGAGAGGGAAAGACTGGTGCAAGACCCTATGAGAAAGTGCAAGAGTCCCAATGAAATATGAGAACATTTCAGAAGTCTGGAACCATGAAGCTTATGAATTAGCCAACTTTTTTTGAGAAATTTTCTTAACTAGCACATTAACAGCCATGGTCCCTAATTCTATTTTGCTTTTCTCAAAGTGCTACATTTTCAACTTAAGAGTGGTTAATGTACTGCAGAAAATGATATAGAAATATCTGTCTATCAACCAGTTCGATTAGCCCCACCACCCACAGTAAATATTAAAAAAATACATGAAAGTTAATAAATTGCCTTGAGCAATTGGCATGTTAGTTTAAAAGATCATTGAACCTTGAGATAAGCAATATTGTAGATGTAAGGAAAGATTAGTTAAATCTAAAATGTGAAAATGTCATAAAATATGGCTATATTAGACTGGTATAATTTCTGATATTCTAAAATTTTTAACAGAATTTAAAAACGTTTAGTGTTGGCTTCCTGTGTTAAATTATACATACAAATTCACTTTGAGGAAAATGTAATTGCTTCCAAGCTCTTGGATCCTGCCATCCATAATGAATAATATATATCATGGCATGCTTTCATAAAGTTAAATGTTACTTTTGACTTGGAACATTTATCATGTAAAAGCACTCAAAGTTTTGTTTTCTTTTCCCCACATTGTCTTCATTTAAAAAAATTTTTCTAGACTTTTCTCACTACTCCAGATTCTGTTGTTAACTAGATAGGGTTAAATGATAGATCATCTGACCCCTGACTGGAACTTCTCTTTTTTAATTTTACATTGAGTCTATGATAGTTCTATCAGCCTATCTGAGTACTAAGAAGAGTTTCTCAAAAAGAAGATTTAAAACTATGATAGCCAAGCCTTAGGGTCATCTTTTTCTTCTTTGCCCTCAAACATCAAAGACTCAATGCTATTTAAAAAAAAAATCTATCTATCTATCTATCATCTATCTATATTCATCTATCATCTACCTTATCTACCTACTATAAAAGAACAATAGCCACATGACACAATGCCATAGTCATCATGTGCCATTATCTGATATAAAGACAGATAATAGTATGGAATAAAATAAGTGACAATGAATGAAGAGACAAAACCATTTTTTTTCTTCTCAGTCATAGAGAAGAGAGAATAGTCTCCATTTAAAAAAGGTTTTAAAAAAATTATGTGGAGAGAATTAAAGTTCATTGTGGATAAAGATATCATAAAAACATATGTGCAAACCCTAAACTGAACTTAGGACAGATACATCCTGTGGCAATGGTAAGAAGAGGAAATATTTAAACAGTTCTGTTATTATTATTTGTGCATCAGCCATATAAACACACCAGTCAGATCTCCTGCCACAAGGAGCATAATTGACTATGGCCACAGCTACTGCTCCCCTGGATCCTATGTTCATGCTAAGGCCACTCTATGTTCAGTAGATGAAGAGGACATCATCCTGAGTGGAATATAGATAGTTACTAGAACAAGCAGGCAGCACAACTACTTAAGGTTTTATTGATGGTAACCTAAAAATACATCCTAGTGGAGGAGCCATTTATCCAGGATTTTACAGGTGAGATGGTTCAGGCATTTGAAAGATATGTGTGGGGAGGGCACTGTGCAATGCAGTGAATGCCTATAATAACATCAGAGTCGATTGGTTACTGCAGTGTTGAAACTAAGGGCTATTAACAAACAGTTAATCTCTAACAAGAGGATTACTTTGGTAGCCTACAAAGATTTTATCTCCTCTGGTAGAAGAGCAGATACCAATGAGCAGTAGATTGAAGATCTGACTGAGTCACAAACAAAATTTGAATTTTCAGTCAAGGTGGGTCTGCAAGCCAAGGGTAGGGTTCTGGTTGGAAAAACCACCCCCCCCCCCAATTAATTCAACCAAAGACATGAGCTGGGTGAGGGGTATTGGTCCATCTGTGTCAGGTGATCTGGGGGCCTTGGTACCCATTTCCAGGTATGGGATGGAAAGATCTGGGTGGATGGTCTTGATAAAGTTGGCTCACAGAACCCACAGGGCTTGCAGAAGGGATCCAACCCTTCTCTAGTAAGAGTTAATATTTGTCTTCCTTTAGATGATGCTACAGAGGCCCCCCCCCACCCCCTGAAAAGCAACGGGTACTCTACCCTTAGGTGCTATCTCTACCTGCTCTCCTAAAAGCTAGGATAATAATTTGGTTAAATCCCAGTATAACCAGGCTTGAGCTTGATAAGGGATGGAAAAAACTATATGCTAAAGGAGATATAAGAATTAGGTAGTATATACTGGAAAGAGCCAGGTAAGTACCCTTGGGATTGAATTTTTAGGGAGCTTGATTAGTAGATCAAGAGTAAGATGGGATAAGCAAGAATTCATTTACTTTGCGGCACTTTCTCAGAAAATTGCCAGGGGCAGGAACCTTAGAGGGTTAAGCAAACTCATTGTTAAGGTAGCTATTAGAAGCCTGGAAAAAGCAATGGCCAGTAGTAAGTGAAGTAGAAATGACTGAGTTGCCCAATCAGACAGTGAAGGAAAGAATGAAGAGACTGAGGGACATGGGCATGCTTGGGATAAATAAAACACGAAGCCAGAAGACCCAGTAGAAGATTGCATTCCATTTGAGAATACAGAAGCCACACCACTCGCTGAGGCCATTAGGATTCTGGAGCAAGTTGGAGAATTATATGTGTTTTGAAGAATAGTTCCTGGTATGTCAGTTTGGCTCTGATAGAATTGAAATGGTTAACCATGGTGTACCAAGTGACCATGAGTCTGGAACTGTCCACCATGAACTCAATCTGTCAGGCCCACCAAATCATAAAACTGGATAGTCCCAGCAACAGTTTTTCATAAGATGGAAATGTTCATCTTGAATTGAGCCTAAGTTGCACCCAGGGGCAAGATTAAACTATGGAAACAGGTACCCAGGCCCCCAGATCACTTGACACAGATGGACCAATACCCCTCACCCAGCTCATATCTTTGGCTGAATTGGTTGGGGGTGGTGGTTTCCTAAGACTGGCTTAGAGGAGGAGGAGGAAAAAGCCCATGCTTAGTTCAGAATTGGTTGGTTTAGGAAGTGGGTACCAGCTAAAAATTAACAGTGGCTGTGTTAAAGCCACATTCATGGGTGGTCTTGAAAGACCGGAAATGAAAATCTCTCCAGAGGACAGTGCACATGGTCATATACTTTATATGGAAGAAGTGGCCCTAGTTGAGAATATATTACTGATTAGTGAAATCAGATTTCTGATTTGTAGTCAATGGTCTGGCTGAATGGTCATATGCCTGGAAGGGAAAAAACTAGATGATCAGAGACAGGAAGTTCTGCTGTAGAAGAATCTAGGTGAACAGATGGGATTGGCACAAAATCATCAACATCCATCAGAAGGTATCTACAATGCAAGAGGCACTGAACAACCATATACTCAATAAACAGTCTTGGACTGTTTATGTAAATTAGCTTTTGCTATTGTTCACCTTAGAACTGCCACTATTGGCACATGACAGCAGTAGCCACGGACAGAGGCTGTGTAGCCAACAGTAAGGACTCAGACTTAAAGCAAATCCAGCCACTGAATATCTGTCATTAACAGAGACGAATGCCAACCCTCCAATATGGCAAATTTCCTGGAGAAGACCGACTCACAACTTGGTGACAAGTTGACTATACATTGGGCCTCTTCCAGCTCAGAAAGGTCAATGGTTCACCTTAACAGGGCTAGATAAGCGCTCCAGGTATATGTTTTCCTTTCCTGTGCACAAAGCCTCAGTCAGTACTATCGACAAGGAGTTTACAGTGCCTTATTCACAGGCACAGAATCCTACAGAGCATAGCACCTAATCAAGGGACCTCCTTTACAGAAAAGGAGATGTGAGAGTAAGCCATCTGAGGATCTCATCCATCATAGGCTCCACTGTTTATACCACATGCTACATAACCCAGTAGCAGCAAGTCTTTTCTTAGAGCACTATAAAGGATAGAGCACTATCCTTCTAAAAGCATAGCTGAAGTACCAGTTCACAAGCAACACTCTGAAAGGATGGGATGCCATCCTTCAGGAAGTGGTATAAGCATTAACTTAATGTAGCACATCTCTACATGGTGCCGTGTTATTGACGGGAATGATGCATGGGTGTGTGCTAACCAAGGAGTCATCTCTAGAAGTTTTATTTGGGTCTTTATTCTTTCATATCATTCTTTAACATGTTTACGGTTTTCTTTACCTTCTTGAACAAAAGGGATATAGTTATAATAACTATTTTAATGTTCTCTTTCACTTTTTTTACAGCTCTGAATTTATTTTTACTTAAAAAAAAAATGTATGCCACTTTTTATAGTTTCTAGTTCCCTGCCCAAATATTTTAACTTTGCTTTTTCTATCTGTACATAGTAAAGGCACTTGTTTTACAATCTACGCCTGATGATATCAACATCTCTAATTGTGATGGTTAATCTTATGTGTCATCTTGACTGGGCTAAGGGATGTCTAGATAGCTAGTAAAACGTTATTTCTTGGTGTGTCTGAGATGGTGCTTCTGGAAGAGATTAGTATTTGAATTGCAGCCGGCCCTCCCCAATCATCCAATCTGGGGAGCGCTGGAATGAACAAAAAGGTGGAGAAAGGGTGGATTTCCTCTGCCTGCTTGAGCAGAGACATCTATCTCTGCTTGTCCTTAGACATCAGCACTTCTGGTACTGAGCCTTCAGACTCAGACTGGGACTTACACTATCAACCCCCTATTCTCAGAGCTCAGACTTAGACTGAAGCACACCACAGGCTTGCCTGGTTCTCCAGCTTGCAGACGGCAGATCATAGGACTTCCCAGCCTCCAAAGCCACGTGAGCAAGTTCTTATAATAAATCTCCTCTTATACATAGAATATATTGGTTCCGTTTCTCTGGAGAATTCTAATACACTAATCTCTATATTTCTGTTGTCTACTTATCTTTCTTGTCTTTTTTATGTTGTTTTTTCTTGTGCCTAGTGATTTTTAGTCAGTGGATGGTGTATTTGAAAAATTGTTTGAAGAAATAATTTGAATTCCAAGATGATAATATTTTTCTCCAGGGATTATTTTTCATTTGCTTCTGGTCAGATGCTTGATGTTTGGGGACATTAGCAGTCCATGACCTTCTTAATACAAATTCAAGTTTTAAGATTGTCTAGATCACTTGGGTGATGTGAGGCTTGGCCATATACCATCCCACAGCTTGTTTATTCCCAGTCTACTCTTACACTTATAGACTAACTCTTCAGAAACAGAGGACATTTCTCAGAATCTGCACCATTGGTGAGTCCCAGATATTGAGTTTTGTTTCCCTATGTCTTTGAAGTCACCAGAAGCAAAGCTCATATCTCAGCTGTCTCTATGGGACCCCAGGGCAAAAGTTGATCAAGTGCATTTTCTTTTCTAAATCTCTCTGGGTCCTCTGCTTCTGGTGTGGTCATATTGTTAGCATTTTGATGTATTTTGGAAGATGTTTTAATTTTTCCCCCCAAATGTTTAGTTGTTTTCAATGGCAATTTTGGTCAGAATTACCTAATCCACCATTGATAAGGTGGGAGCTCTATAACACTTAAATTCTAGGAAACCAGATCATGTCAGCAACATTTGAAAAAGAAAGGAATATGAAGTTTGACAATATGAGAGAAGTTTGTTTACTGCTATTAATTTAAAGTTGAAGGGCTATCATGAGAAAAAGAATTTGCTTCCTCTAAGTGTCTTCAGAAGCTAGAACAAAGAAAAACAACCTAAATTTCAAGAAAATGTTAATAATAAGACTGTCAAACTGGGAAAGTTTGCTTTACGAGTGAGCTGCCTAACCCTGGATAGATCGAATTGGCAATTAATCATTTGTCAAGGATTCAAACATAAAATACGAATTAGACTTGTTGATCTCTAGGGTCCCTGATTAGTGATTTTCTGAGAGGAAATGAAGATGACCTCTGCATTATGTCTGTAGTCTAGAAAACAGTAAATTATTTTACAATGAATAACTTACCTTAGGTTCAAATTTCAAGAAGATAACATTTTAAGACTCACTTCTTGTGCAGTCTCTCTGATTGAAATGTCTCATAGGCAGAGTTCAAGAAATGAAAGGTATTCTCTCTCTGCTCTGAACATTAATTTTCATGTATATTTGCTACAATTCAAGACCTACGATAATGCTTTGTAAACAGGGAGTAGCTATTAGCACATTAATTATAATTCTCTTTATAGCCCTGTTGAGAAATATATTGGTTGGATTAAATCCTTTGCCCTGAGAATTCTGAATTTCATGTTGAATAAGAAACCCCATTACAACTGAAAACTAGAATTATACAGAAGCACATTTTCACACACTTTCTATATTTAAGTACTGTCTCTTACTTATAACAAGCAACTTTAACGAATGAAAGAACCTTAAATTTATGCAAAGAAATTCTTTGGGTTGGCAACAGGAGTGTAAATATGACCCAGGTTAACAAGTTTTCTAAGAACTACTATTCAATGTGTAAGTGTTTGAAAGCAAATCATCTTATTTCCTTTTCAAATCTATAGAAGCCAGAGCTTATTCTAAATTGTCTTGATTCCCTCACATGCTATTATCAGAAATAGGGGAAGTAAAAGGTTTTTATTATTTCCTAAATTAAAATGTACATAATCAAATGTTATGTCCTGCAGTTATCTTAATGAGCAAGGTCATCCAGAGAGAATTCTGATATCTTTATTCAGTCCGTGCTTCTTTTAACACATGTGTTAACTTTATATTACTCTATACTTTTAAGAAAATAAGCTTCTGAGAGCTGATTTCTCTAGGAGATGTTTACCTAGCTAATCAGAGAGGAAAGTTTCAGGTTGTTATGTGGCTTTCCAAGAATGCAGTTGCACATTATGGAGGTGTAAGGATTTGTGCAGTGTATTCTTCTAGCTAAAGTATTACCAGATGAATGCAGTGCATTTCCAGTTCTACTGTTGTGCTACTTACTAACAGAGCTCCAAAATATATCACTGCCCCATCCTCATTTCCTTTCCTCTTCGGTTGCTTTGTTTTTCTAGCAAGAGAGATCTCACAGGTGCTATGGATATGGCTTTGACCTGGTCCAACAAGAAGAATAAATCTTCAGGGTGGCTGACTACAACTATAGTAGCTAATAAAATAAACCTTCATAGCTGTTACAACAAATAATGGAAGTGAGGGGAAATGAAAGAGATATAAGAAAAAGACTTTTTAGATATTGCAGACACACTAAGTACTCATAGCCAACTCTAAAAAAGGAAGACAATAAAAACAAAAAAAAGAGTTACCATTTATAATTATTTTAGTATATTTTGTGTTAGGCATTCCCTCAGGTAACTTAAAAACAATCTTTGGGCCAATTTTTTAAACTGGATGATAATATTCCCATTTTATAGAAGGAAGCTGAGGTCCAAAAAGATTAACTGATGTTGCCACTCACACAACCAGAAAGTGATGGGACAGGTATCTGAGCCCAGCTCCTGTGCGCTAAGAACTCTATCCACCAATCCCTGCTTCAATTCTTCTTGTTTCTTTCTACACCAGTACCAGTGAAATAAAAGAGACAGCATGGGATCTGAATACCTAACCTTCAGTAACAAGTAAAAACACATGAATCTTATTTATCAACTGTGCCACTGAGATCATAATGAAATATGAAATAATAGGAATATTATTATCAGGAACAAGTATGAGAGAAGTAGACTCAGCATGTAGATGGAACTAAAAGTAACCACTAATATGCTATAGTTTTAAGAGTAACCCTCCCATAGGCATTTACTTTTTATTTTCCTAGGTGGAAATTTGTCCACTTTAAACTTCCCAGCAACTTATCCCTCCTCAAATTTAGGGAATCCTCCATCTTGTGAATCTTGTGGAAGGCACAGCCTGCTTCTCACTATAGAAGCTGCAAAAGGTAGATAAATACTTTGCCAGTCTTTCTTGCTTGAACACTAAGCTTGGGCTCAGATATTGGTACATCCTGATAGAATTTTTTTTCCAGCTTTATTGAGATGTATTTTGTAAGTTTAAGGTGTACAATGTGATGATTTGGTACACAGATATATAGTGTGAAATGATTACCATAACAGGGTTAGTTAAAACCTCCATCACCTCACACAATTATTTTTGTGCATATGTGGTGAGGTCACTTAAGATATACTCCCTTAGCAACTTTCAATTATATAATATGGTGTTGTTAACTATAACCATCATGCTTTATGTTAGATCCCCAGAATTTATAACTGAAAGTTTGTATGCTTTAACTAACATCTCCCCAGCCCTGGCAATGACCATTCTACTTACTCTCAGTTAAGCTTTTTTTTAGATTCCACATATAAGTGAGATCATACAGTTTTTGTCTTTTTTTGTCTGCCTCATTTCACCCAGCATAATGTCCTCAAGTTCTGTCCATGTTGTCGTAAATGGCAGGATTTCCTTCTTCTTCATGGCTGAGTAACATCCCATCATTATATATGTATATATATCTTAAGTGTGTATATATATGTATATACACACACACACACACACATACACACACACATATATGTATACACACACACACACACATCCATAAAAGGACACTTAGATTGTTTCCATAGCTTGGTTATTGTGAATAATGCCACAACAAAAATTGGGGTGCATATATCTTTTAAGATCCTGACTGCATTGTCTTTGGATATATACCCAGAAGTGAGAATACCAGATCATATGGTACTTTATTTTGAATTTTTTGAAGAATCTCCATACTGGTTTCCATGGTGGCTCTATCAATTTACATTCCCATCAACAGTGCACAAGGATTTCTTTTTCTCCACATTTCACCAACTCTTATCTCTTGTCTTTTTGATGACAGCCATCCTAACAGATGTGAGATGATATCTAATTGTGATTTTGATTTTCATTTCCCTGATGAAAAAGGTTGAACACCTTTTCATACACCTGTTGCCTTTCTGTATGGCTTGTATGTCTTCTTTGAAAAAGTGTTTATTCAGGTCTTCTGCCTATTTTTTAACCCAATTTGTTTTTTGCATTGAATTATATGAGTTCTTTAGTTATTGTGGATATTCATCCCTTATCAGACAGGTGGTTTACAAATATTTTCTCCCAATCAGTAAGTTGCCTTTTCAATTTGTTGAATTTTAGAAGAGTACTGCTCCCACAAGGCTGCGACTTATACCTTTAGGTTGACTAACACGCAATTTCCTATGCTGTGCTTTCTTCTTCATTAGGAAAAGGGAATTCTGGTTCGTGAATTGATGTCACATCAATGTATTGTTGATCTGAGATGTGTGAGAACTAAGAAAATGTACATCACTCCTTACTAGCTAGGGTGGTAGAGCCCTCATCATCTCTTCCTCCCTACCTCTAAAAACATGCTCTGTCTGGAAAGGTATGTGGACCTGCAGAAAGAGTCAATACTGCAACCAATCCCATTCCATAAAGCCCTCTCTCTCCTATCATGTGCCACTTGGGAATTCAGATGACCTTTTAGAGAGCACATCTGTAGCCTCATGTAACCAATAGGCTTGCTTTTGCTCCGGAGGCAATCAGAATGGGTCTCCACATAACAACATCAGAACCTTTAGAAGTAAATTGAATATATTTATCATGTTTTCCTCTTTGCTTTTCCTTCTCCAAAACACCATTATTTTACTTATTGATTTAACTGCTAAAGCCTTCTTTTTCCATGTTTCAGTTTTTATAAGCTATAGATAAATAGTCAGGGTATGAACATAGTAGTATCTCTCTTGCTCTTTCTTTCTCCATGTCTCCAATTCCCATTAAGGGTTATCCGTTCTTACTTCACCTCATCTCTCATTCAAAATAGTTCTAATTCTCATGTTTCCTCTTTCAATCCCTTCTCTGAAAGTGGGAATATTGTACATATCTATCTTTTCAAAACTCCTGTCCCCTTAAGACTTTTAATGGGGTTTGATCACTGGAAAAAACTTATCCTATGGAGAAAAGAGAATTTGTCCTTGACATATAGAAGGCAAGTTTCTCTGACATTCAGCTTCACCTGGAACCTAGTCTAGTTCAAATACCATATGAAAAGGAAAAGAATGAGTTGTTAGGGAAGTTCAGAGTTCTAAATCACAGTGCATTCTCCTTGTGGTACCTTGGACTTTTAAAAAATA
>NW_006438074.1:1756384-1766905 GCF_000325575.1 Pteropus alecto | reverse complement strand
TGCTAATATCTTAAGAATTACAAAATATAATACCTACTCCTGTTTTCTATTGTTAATCCACTACCTGGTTGAATATTCGTTTTAGTATTTATACCTATTTTGACCACCAAAGCAGGCAAAAGTAGTCATTTTATCTCCATATACATTTATCAACTTCTTTTTGAGGAAAAAGTTCCAGTGTACCCCGCTAAGCATGCACTGTTTATAGATGCTCAATCTTCTCCACGAAATTCAAATTTGAGTGACTTGATTTCAGACTTTTTTTTATATATAGATAGAGGTAGATTTGTGATTGGCAGGAGGAAAGAGATGTAGAGAAAAGAAACAGCAAGCAGGGCTCTAATGGGTCCTTATTACTAAATCATTTAGACAGTTTTTGATTGACACACAAGGCACAGAATTTTAAGATCAAATGTAGGAAACAGAATGTTTGCGAAAAGTAGACCTGATTTATTGCTTTTCCAAGGTCAGGAGCACATAGGAATGCAGTAAAATGATCACCTTCATCTCCAAAAGGGAACCCAAAATACATATGATGAGCTAGGTCTCCTAAAACTCTGAGGATAAAAACCACCTTATGGTCTTATAGCATTCATTCCGTCAGTCATAACCCCTTTGGTTATAAGTTACAGAAAGCAACTCAAACTTGCTTAGAGAAAGGAGAAATTACTAGTTAACATAACCCAGAAAAGTGGGTAGAGTGGGAAAAGATTAGAACCAGTGTATTTCCACCTTTTCTCTCCCACTCTCTCAGCTCTGCTTTCTCTTCTTACAGACAACAGTCTCTCTAACTATAGAACAGTTTCAATAGATGATCCTTAAAAGTTCCAAAAAAATTCCATTTATGTCAAATAAATTGGAACTCCTAGAACAAGGAAATCCTGTACCTTCTAAGGTAAGTAAAAACTTTAAATAAATATGAAAACTGCCTCAATATGCTGACATTAGAGATCTACAGTACTATTATGAATAATTGCCCATGTAAAAGTATATTTTATAAAACAAGAATATTTTTTCAGTTTCCTATACCAATGTACTTTAAAAAATATTAATAATTGCACTGTACTCTTATTCAATAGTCAAAAGCTAAAAATTAATGAGTACTTACTTTTCTGATTTATTTGTACTATCTCATTTAATTCTCACAACAATCCTATTCTGTAATAAAGGTTATTCCCATTATACAGATAAGAAATTACAGCATAGAGAAGTTCAGTAACTTCTAAGGCTATACTGCTAGTTAGTGGTAGAGCTGGGATAAGTAAGAGAAGGTCTACATAGAAAGTAATCAGCACCAATGTCTTAAATAGGGAATATTTATATTTATTTGCTATTCGATCAAAAGTTAACTTATGTCTTCCTGCATGTTTAAGTCTGTTCTCTTTTTTGTTCTAGAATGCTGACCTTAATAAGATTATAAAATCAGTGATGCATGCCCCAAATAGTACACGTTTAGCACTACTCACAGCTTAAAAAAAAAAACAACAACAACATTAAATAGAGAAGGAAAAAGACATTTATATATCCCAGTGACTATCATAAATGCAATATTGAATCATAAAAAATGTTGAAATTTTTTTTTACAATGGGATCCTTTATATATGTTTCTAAACAACACAGAAATGGTACATAAAAATGACAATTGTTCCAAGAAATGTGAGTTGGTAGCTTGTCAGTCACTAGGAAGCAGAAAACAAAGGGATCCCTCTCGCTCAGTCCTCAATGTGCCACTCTCCTGAGGGCTGACCATATGTGCTAGTTATGAACAGTGACAGAACAAAACAAAGGAATAAAATTATATTAACCCTGATAAGCTGGAAAGTGGAAAAAAAGTAATTTTTCTACTGCTTTTTCTCTAAAAAAACTAATTTTTCTACTGAGACTTCTTCAAAATCTCTATCATTCAGCATAAAGTGGAAAAGTATCTTCTGTTGATTTAATCTTTAAATATTAAAAATGAATAAAGCTCCTAAAAATACTGTATTAATGTTCAGTATTACTGTAATAAAGAGAGGCTACCAGAGTGAAGATTTTTCACATTATACCTTTACTCTTCTGTTCTTCACTCTGTCAAAACATTTTGTCATGTAACAGTATTTCTTTTGTGAATCAGTATAGCTTTTTTCTCTTAGTTTATCACAGAAGCAGTTTCAATTAATAAAACAGCCGCTTTACATTTTCAAATGAAGTAATTCAAGCTGATGTCACCAGTATAACAAGGGTGCCATGGGACTGAGCGCATGTACTGCTTGATTTAACAAAGTGTTGTAATTAGAAGTGTATCATTTGGGAAATTACCTAGAATATGCTCGTGAACTTGCGACCACCTTTGCCGTCACCAGTGCAAATGAAAATTTAACACATATTTAATAACTTGTGCATGCAAATTTAGAGTACATTATTCAAAATTTGCAGAAATGAATCATATCCTATTACTTAATCTACAATGCTTACCTTTCTTGTTTTGTATCATTTTATGCAGTCAAAATGATTTAATGTTCTAAATATTTTTAATGATCTTGAGTGAAGGTTAAAAACTTAAGTGTTTACATGTTTGTGTGTGTGTAGCTAGTGTGAAATAATTTTTGTAAACTTTCAATTTATATTTTCGTAGCTAGCACCTTTTCCTTTTAGCCAGGCCTATATTTGATGTTCTTTTTTATCCTTCATCCTTTGGCAATGCTTTTAATAAAATTCAAACTCAAAGGTAAAATAATACAAACTATATTTTCCTAAGTCTGTCAACTAATTTCACTTAGGTCTGCCATTTTTAAAAACTAATATCATGTGGACCAATTTATCCATGAGTCTTTGATATGTGTTTCAAAGAAAACAGCTTCTATGGAAAGAGGCAACAAAAGCATTATTAGGCCATTTCAGGGGCCACTTGAACAGCTGTACAGGGATCTGCCTGGTAGATTCTGTGCTTCTATCTGCACATATCTGTGTGTGCCTACTCACTTGTGTGAGTGTACAAGAAGCAACTTGAACAGGTTGATAAATGCTCCTCTCATTCTGCATCTACTGATAACATATAGATGGTCAGTGGAGTCAGAAGTCTTGCCTAAACAGTCTTAAACCTCTGTCCTGTCTTTAACAAATATTCTAACTCTGATTGAAAAATTTAGCATGTAAGGTTGAAAGCAGACAAGTAAACAAAATAATCAGAGGTCCTGAATTTATCTAGCTTATTTAAGTATTGCTTGATCCAGCCATGTCATTCCTCTAGAATATGTATACTTTAAAAATCATATCATTCTGTCATAAGACATATTAGGCAGAACTGTAATTTGTTCTAGTAAAGGAAAAAGTGTCTCAAAGCAAAATATCAACACTGAATCTGAGCATTTCCAGTAATTTCCAGTAATTTGAGTAATTTCTTAAGAAATACTTCTGGAAATAAAAAAAGCTAAAACCAATAACCTAAATCCCAGAATCTAGTATCTTTGAATCATGTTTAAAAAGTTATTTTTGAAATATGTTTTCTCAGATCTCTGAACAGATGGTCGTGCTATGGAATCTTCAAACTTATTGCTAATTTGTTTTCATAAATTTTCTAAAATGGAAAAAAAAAGATGTTTAACTAGTAAGAAATCTATATCTGTTTCTTGTTTTATAACAGGTTAATCAATTATAAACTCCAATAGGGCAACTAAAGAATCTTTCCAGTAATATTAAGCCTTTGGTGCTTCTTAGAATGTTGATTTAAAAGGTCAGATCTAAGGTAGTTTACTGTTAATATTATAGACTTAGTAGAAATATGATACTTATACTGAAGCTTTGATAACAGTTGGTTATACATTATCAAGACTTTTTCTGAATGAAAACTACAAACAGTAGCTGTTACAAATCCAACTGCAAGAATGTAAAATATCAATAAAAATTTTCTACGAAGATTTCTATAATGCTAATATTGGTATTTATACATCAAATCAAGGTATATTACATTCATTACAAAAATGTTTAGTTGCTTTAAGGAAGGTTTT
Source organism: Pteropus alecto (assembly GCF_000325575.1). Classification (NCBI taxonomy): domain Eukaryota; kingdom Metazoa; phylum Chordata; class Mammalia; order Chiroptera; family Pteropodidae; genus Pteropus; species Pteropus alecto. Next base: position 1,762,919 of record NW_006438074.1, on the reverse strand, counting down.
AGTGCATATTTCCTTTCTTTTGCATAAATGAGTATTTGTTTCCAGATAATAACACAAATAATAAAGAAGGCACTTATATTTCAAAGCTTAGAAGTCACAACCAACGAAACACTGTGAGAAATCTAGAGCATAAAATATTTTGTCATGAAAATCGGTAAAACAAAATGGTCAGTTAGGCATACAAAAATTATTTGATATCCCTGAGCTGAATAAAAGCACAACAAACAGAATTTCTGGAGGATAACATAATTTTATGTATCAAAAGTCTTTAAAATATTTTACCTTTGACCCAACAAATTGTCTTCTATGAATTTATCCTAAGAAAACATCAAACAAGTGAACACAGATAAATTTTCTATGGTCTTTATTACAGGATCATTTGGCTAAAGCCCAAATTTCCCAGAATAGGGAAATCATTTTAAAAAGGTATACCCATACAATGCAACCCTGTAAACCATTCAATGCATTAATGTCAATAAGTATGAGACATACAATTTACATGGAAAGATGTTAGTGATATGAGTGAAAAAGCAGGTTATGCAACCTTATGTAAAATATAATAGCAAATTGTGTCTATTCATCGAACATGTACCTATATATGTACAGGATTAAAAGATGAGTTCTGGGCAGATTTGGCCGGTTTAAATTTAGTTTTATGTATGTGTATTTTTTCTAAGGTTTACATAACAAATAAGTATAACAAATGTAATAAAGTATTTTTATTCTTTTAAATATGTAGCATGGCAATCTTTCTGGGATGATTTAAGTAGCATCACTGTGACATGTGTTATTGGGTTATATGTTTTAGTGTGTTCTCTTAAAAGATCAAGGAATCCAGTGATTTTCTGGTCTTTAACTTTTTCATATTCTGTCCTTGTAGTGCTGTTTTTCATGCCTTACTTCTATATCTGACTTGGTAAAATATTTGCATTTCCATGTGAGTAATTCCCACATAATTTAAATTTTACTGTAACTTTCATTATTCTAATACACTAACCTCATGAATTTGATTTATGGTAAGCATAATTAAGAAAATGTTTCTTCCAGGTCTTTAATCTGCAGTTATTTCAATAACATAACAAGGTGATCTCCTCTTAATATGAGATAGCGACTCTTTGGATGTTAATTTTGCTTACAAATGAATAGAAATATCAGAAAGAAGAAAATTCCAGAAAACCAAGAACTGAAAGACTAAAAGATATCAACATGTCTTAGATCATGTTTTACCTACCAGTAAACAGTGCATTTTTAAAATTATTGTTTTTAGTCTTTGAACCAAGTCATTTGTATAATCTGTTTCAAAGCACACACTTCTGGAACAAAATAATGTGATGTTCAAAATTATGGAAATACTCTAGCTGAAAAATGTAGAATTAATTTTCATGGGCATAGTATAACTATTATCATGTGAAAGTGATAAATAAAAGATATAGGGGTAGAAGATAAATCTTGCATTTTCTTTCAGCATGATCCTTGAGAATGGATAGCCTGATAAGTCTGCAAATATTTGTTGTGTATCATTTTCGATGTTCTTCCAGCTCAACACATAAATATGAGCCTTCTCACTTTTACCTGATGTCCATTTTACAGTGGTCTTCACTATGCTGCCAGTGAGGAGGCACACAAGTTTTTGCTTTGTGTTCTAATAACTTCGCACTTTATATATTTTACTGAGCAGAAACAGATAACCTTTCTTCTTCTCTCTTTATACTTCTGGTGTTAACAATATATACCTACTAGTATATAAAGCACATTTTCTTGAGAAAGATTGCTCTCTAGGGTTACTCCTTGGGTACGTAGGGCCTCAGCCAAACATTTTTGCAGAGTCTTTGTGACGTATAGTGATTTATTCTAGGGTGATAGTACAGAAATGGTGCTTATGTATTTGCTTACTGTCCAGTCAGAGCACATGGACATTCTACCTAGTGTACAGGCACCATCTCTTTCTGTTAGGGTGTGGGAACCATTTTTTCATATTCTTTCTTGTCAAATGTGCTGTTCCCAACTAATTTCATATCTCCCACCACAAGAAAAAGATAGCAATGTTATTAACTCAAGAAGCCCTGGTTTTGGGAAACTGTATTGAAACAAATAGTCTCTTCCCTCTGCAAGCATCTCTAATGCCATTTATCTAACACTGGTAATATTACTCATGAGATCCCCTCATTTCATCATGCCACCTGTGGGTACTGGCTTCCAATTACTCTTCCAAAGGTAGAATATCAACCTTCGTTGATAATAACCACAAGTGGTTATCATCATAACCTATAGAGAATAGAGGCAAATGTGAATAATTTGTTTTCTGATGTTAAATTTGCCATTTAAAATTTCAAAGCATAAAGGGAGAAGAACACCTGTTCCAACCATGTCTTTTCCCAAACTCTTTAGTCATAATTATTATGTTTTAAGAACATAATCTTTTGAATGTTTACCTCATCCCTGCCTTGCACACTCCATCCAGAGGGAAAAAGACTCTGAGGAGAGAATAGTGGCCCCTTCCACATGAGGAAATCTGTCCCTCATCTGCATCTGGCAAGACGTATGATCTGCCTGGAAAAACACAATGTCATCTCACAGACTAGACACAAGAAAGGGTCCATTGTAGAGACAGATAAAGCCACCCCAAGAGGATGCTTTACGTGTGGTATAGAGCCTGCAGAGGGGGTGGGGTGACTCCTCTGGATGCCAGCAACAGGGAGTAAAGGACACTTGTGCAGCCACCCCTGCCACCCTCAGGTGCCGTAGACCTGAGTAAACACTGATGAGAACACAGATGGTGAGAACTTTAGCCTGTGAGCACAGCTCGAGGCCCAGATCAGGGAGGGGACAGCCACTAGCCCGGAGTCCTGAGCTTTCCCCGGGTTCAACATGAGTGAGAGTGACATCACTGAAAATCAGTGCGTCAGCACCATTCTCCTGGCCCAATCTTTCGGTATCCCAAGAAAAGCATACTATGGTCCAAAGTCCAAAAGTTCCTAGGACATCTGATCATCTTAGAAGTTGAAAGTAGAGGGTTGGAGAGCATCCTAACACATGGGGCTGGGCTGGGATGCTCTACATGAATTGTTGGTCAGGGCCAGTTAAAGGTGCCAGAGGAGACTCAGGAAGAGGAAGGCATGCCAAAGCACAAGGGGCCCTAAGGCATGGGGCTGGGAAGAGGCCAACTTACACATGTCTAAGGGTGGCACTGATCCCTGCTTTAGAGCTCTGTGAAAAAGAACCTGGAATATATTTTAGTTCCCCTTATTTGGCTAGTTAGAATTGATAAAGAATATATTTCTCCGTAAAGATTTTGTATTTTACTAGCCATACTAGTTTATCTAGTAGTGGTTGTACTTGTGACCACTTAAAAGCTATGAAACTGTAATAGTATGACTCTATTTTTGATGTTTCACTGCTGACAGCTTTTGAGTCCCACCAGCCTCCCTTCCTCTTCTGCCCCACACGGACACAGGTTGATAAGAAAGTCCAGGTGCTCCCTCCTTTGGCCCTGGTGGGAAGTTCAAATGAATCCAGCTCTGTCCTACATTCAGGAAACCGAAGCTCAGCTCCACCTCTTAACCACAATAAAAACAAGCCAGTCTCTTTTCTTTACCCTCTCAAGGCATTTTTTTTACTTTGTTATTTTTTATTAAAGTTATTGGAGTGACATTGGCTAATAAAACTATATAGGTTTCAAGTGTACAATTCAATAATACATCATCTGTATATTCACCACCCAGAGTCAAATCTCCTTCTGTCACCATATATATGACCCCCCTTTAATTTTATCTACCTACCTCCACCCCCAACCTTCCCACTGGTAACCACTAAGCTGTTGCCTGTATCTGAGTTTTTATCTTGTTCGTTTTTCACTTTTTGTTTTATATCCCACATATCAATGAAATCATATAGTTCTCAACTTTTTCTGTCTGATTTATTTTGCTTGGCATGATAATCTCAAGATCTATCCATGTTGTTGCAAATGGCAGTATTTCATCTTTTCTTTTGGCTGAGTAATATTCCACTGTATATCTGTGCCACATCTTTAACCAGTCATCTGTTGAAGGGCACTTCAGTTGTTTCCATCTCTTGGCCGCCATGTATAATGCTGCAATGAACATCGGGGTGCAAATTTTACAGATGTTTTCAAATTTGGGGGTAGATATCTAGAAGCAGGATTGCTGGGTTATATGGTAATTCTATTCTTAATTTTTCGAGGGAATTCCACACTGTTTTCCGTCATGGTTGTACCAATTTACACTCCCACCAATAGTGTATGAGTGTTCCTTTTTCCCCCACAACATTATCTTGATGTAATGTGTGGTCATCAGTCTCAACATCCAACTAAATTATGAATGTATATGTATGTGTGTGTGCGCGTGTGTGTGTGCGAGCGTGTGTGTATGCACACATATGCATATCCTGCCTCTGTGGCGTGATCACAAAAGAAATATTTAATGATCTGGTATTTGCAAAGCCAAGAAAGAGATGTTAATTGTAGGATAACCTGAGAGAGCCTGGGCTATAACAATTTACCAGGTTTAGCAGTTAGAGTTCCTCTATCTCTTAAGAGGCAGACTCATTTTACAATGAATTTTAAATACATCTGAATTTTGATCCAGGGCAAATCTGTTCTCTACAATGACTAACTAGCAACCACAGTGGCCTTTTGGGAGGTAATACAAGAGTCCCTAGCTCTAATAAATTCTAGCCTAAAACAACTGTAGCAGCTTCATCTACACTTGTACCAGCAGATTGCTTTAGGAAAGGAACATGTGGTATTTTAAAACTGTCAAATAGTTATATATGCTTTACCTAATCAAAGGCCTATTATTAGTCATAGCAAGCCTGAATAGATTTATTCAGGAATAAAGCAGCAATAGATTTATTACCTCCAGATTTGTCATTTCACCTCTGAACTTTAACCAGAAATTCTTTAAGTGCAACATAAACATTGCCATTAGCTACCATCCCAAATGATGCATCTTGTACTATTCGATAATCATTTTTTTTTAACTAGCAAAATTCATACCCTACAAACTATATAATGTAATGAGAAGATCAGGGGACAAAGATTATGACATTGGTTCTAGTTTTGGGCCCCTCCCCACACCTCCCAGCTAAATAGGCAACTTTTGAAGTGTTAAATTTTCTATAAGAGGGTCAGTGATGTCTCTTCCATATACAAAAATCTGTGATCTATTACTTTGACAAACATAAAATTAACCATTGGATATGTGCCAGACAGAGAACTGAATATTGATGTAGTATAACAAACACAAATGCTGGCCTTACATCAGTTGAAATCTTAGGTCATTCAAATTTTGAGTTGAAAGAAGGAGCCATAACATTCAAATTTTGAGTTGAAAGAAGGAGCCATAAAACCTCTTCTCTCCAACATTCTGGTTACTTCTATTCTCCAAGGTGATACTTCTAAACAAATACAAACCAGAATTATTTCCCAGATACCCTGACTTTTGGAAAAATTACTTATGAATATAGGTTTTATCTCACAATGTGGGTCCTAATAGGTCTTCTTTTACTTTCTTTGTAGATTTATCCCATGAGTCAAACAAATATTCTTTTGTGTTAGAAGTGTTGGGAAACATTATATCAGAATGGTCCAAAACATGAAAATTACCTGGGTCTTAGAAGTTGGCAATCACATAATGGTGAAATTATTTTGGACAAGTACTTAAGTTAATTTAAAAAAAATACTTTTTAAATACTTTCCATGTAAGATGCCTAAAGCCTTGCAGCCCAATGACCTAGTCCTGGTACTGTGACACATTTTTAAAAAGCTGATTCTGAAAATATTGAAAAATAATAGCGGTCTTCACTGAAGGTTTCCATGAAGAGGCAACACAGTGATTTTACAGAGTGCTTTATACAGATGAACTTCCTACCAGTCCTCATTGGATAGTTGTCCCCTCAACAAATTCACTCTGATAGTGATAGTGGCTTCCCCTGTCTTCACTCTCCAAGAAGCCAGCTCAAATTGTGTTAGTGGCTTAAGTCACAATCATTCATTACATCATATCTATTGTCAGCTCTCACACAAACCTCTATGTGAGATGAGAAATTTAACATTGCATTTCCTTCATCATCCTACTACTCTCTAATATGTCTGAACTTATTTTACTCAGCTCAGATTTGTTTTGTGTATGTGTGTGTTATGTAGCTTCATATATTTTTATGATAATATTGAAAATAAGTTGGATATTTACCTTGTTATTACCATAGTTTTTAATGCTCTTTTTAAATCGTGATTTGTTTTTAGTTTGCTTTTTATTCATGAAGGCCAAATGAGTGGTATAGAGTCTTTGCGTGTTTCAGAATGTCTGTCCCACATATACAGAGTCAGTTACAAAATTCTTCTCTCAAAATTCTATAGTTATTGTTTCATAAGCATTTAACATCAGGTATCTCTTCTCTTCTCTCTCTTCCGTTGTAGGCCACATGCTTTTGTTTCTCTGGATTTTTCGAGAACATTTTCTCCTTATTTTTCTTTAGATTATGAGACATTTAAACAATAACACGAGAGACATTGCTT
>NW_006438074.1:1738274-1756349 GCF_000325575.1 Pteropus alecto | reverse complement strand
CTGGGGTTTATTCTTTGCATTCTTCCAGAAGGAGTCATGGAGAATATCCTTAGATCTAACTTCCAGTTCAGTAATGAATTCTTCTGTATCTAATTAATATTGAATTGTTCCATTAAGTTTTTTAATTTAGTGACTCTGTCCCCCCCCACCTTACTCCCTCACTCTTTACACACACACGTGTGTGTGTATGTGTGTGTATGTATGTATGTGTTTCTAGAAATTCTCTTTGGTTCTTTTTTCAGTCTGGCTATTTTAACCTCATATTACCTTCTTCATTTCTTACTGTTTTTTCCTTTTATTTCCAAAGTACTTCTGTGTATCCATCTTCCAACATAACAAAATTATCTCTAGCTCAGTATTATTTTTTAAGTGAATTTCTTGGCTTCAAAATTCTCTCATCATATATGTAGAATATTTCAGACTTCAAACTTGTATAAGGTACTAATATTTTGTTTCCTTTCCTCACAGGAAATTTTTTTACACATTATGAAATAAGCGTTTCTGTCATCCTCTCAGTTGATAAGAGGATTTTTTTTCACTATTTTTATTTTTACTATTCTTTCACTGAACTTATAGCCTTTTGTGAGTCCCACCTGCATGAACTTAAGGCCTTGTTTCTGATCCAAATATTTGTCCAATAACCCCAACATTCTTCTAGGGTGTTTGCAAAGTCAGCTTACCTCCCTCTTTTGGTTCTGTCCATTTCTACCACTGAGAATGTCCTATTCTGTCATGTGAGCTCATCCATACATTCAAAACATTGTTAGAATATTTTATGCAAAATTATAAGAAGATTTCTGTGTTACCTGATCCTAATCCTATAGAGCCATAACTGGAAATCTTAACATGCTTTATCTATCCTTGAAATAGAAAAATTTTCCATTTTCTGTCACTTGTCCTACGATCACCTTTTCCATTTTTCAGGTTATAGAGTAAGCCCTTTCAGTCTAAAAAAGTCATGGCTCCCTGAAAAATGTTACAAAAGCTATATCCTTGAGGTAGGAATGGGAATGCTATATGAGGTGACCCACAAACCTTCCTTAGATACAACATCTATTGTAATAGCAAGAGAGTGCTTGTCCGATACAGAAAGGAAGGATCTAGGGAGACAGGAAGAATGTCCCAAACCCTCCCCTGTTTTCCTCTACCCCTTGATCACTTATATCACTGAAATTATTAATAAAGTTTAATATCGAGCAATAGTTCTAGTTTTCCAGTGTGAGATTTAACAATCTGATCCTCTGTGTTATTTCATTCAACAACAGTAGAATACATAAAGAAATTGAGCTATATTTTGTTATATAATTGTATATAATATAATTATAGTATAGAATAGATTACTGTATAGCAAAGTCAGCAAAATTTTTCTGTAAAGGGTCAGATATATTTTAAGCTTGCAAGTTACACAGTGTCTGTTGGTGCTAATCAATTCTATTGCTGTAGCATGAAAGCAATCATAAACTATTTGTAAGTGAGTGAGCATTGTTTACAAACATAGGCAGCAGGCTAGATCTGGCCTGATAACAGTAGTTTACTGACTTCAGATATATAGAAGTGAGAATGAATCATTTACACTTATACCCAGAATGTAGATGGATCTCACACACATAAAGTTGAGCAAAAGACAATATGTACAATGTAATTCGATTTATATGTAACACAAATATACAATGTACAATGTAATTTGATTTGTATGAAACCCCAAAACAGACCAAATTAACTTACTATGTTCTAATTGGTAACTACAAAAAAAACAAAAAAAAAGTTCTTGTAAAGTTTGCTCCTCTTTTTAGTAAGGAGTCTAATTTTATAATTTTAATAGCCATGGTTCTTCATATTACTCTTCTTTTGAACTATTGAGTTTTCTGAGTTTTCTCATGTCTAGAGAGAGAATGCTATATTTGTCTTTTACTGGGACGTCAGCTGGGTCTTAGAGCACCGAGGTCACTGTTTAAATATTCTAGAACCAGAGGAGAAAATAAAGTTTAGATTTCCTCAAGTTTCATTTGATAGATCAGAGTTCTTCCTATCTGTTCAAGAATTCAACATAAAACCGCTGAAAAATTGTGAGTCACAGAAAGGACTAACCAGAACCGAGGAGGGCAGGCATCTTTAAGCATATTGAACAGGATGAACTGCATTGGAGGAAGATTAGAGCCTGGGAGAGTCTTAGGAGACTACTGCAATAGTCCCAGTGAGATAACTAGGGCTTGATCTACAGCACTAAAAGTGGGAGCGGAAAAGAGATTAGAAAGAAATTGAGAGAATTGATAGACTATCTATTAACGGTAACACCGCCTAAGTGAACTGACTGATAATGAATCACACCGCAAATTAAACCAAAGTCTGTCATTTAGAAAATTGCTCAAAGTTCTTTTTGTGATCATCATATCCCTGGAGATGAGGAAAAAGAGTATTGTCTTTCATGTGTCACAAGTGATGGGATAGTAAAAGTATCTGCCAGAATAACATATTTTGGGCACGAACATGTGTTTACTACCAGTGTTACTAAATTTTGTTTTCTTAGGCAAAGGTACATAATTTGAAACAATTAGAAGTTGTTTTTACTTCAAATTTATAGCTCTTAGGGTCAAATTAGCCAATAAGAGATAAGTCCATATTTTGCATAAAATAAATTGTGGAGATGAGCTAGTAAGAATCAGATCTTTGGTTTTGTGCATCTATTTATTCCTGACCAAAAAATAAATTTAATGGCAGAAAATGACTACCATTTTATTTTTGTCACAGATTTTATAGATCAAGAACTTGGACAAGGCATAATATAGATGACTTGTTTCTTTTTCATAATGTCTGGAGTCTCAGTGGGTGGGGAGATCCTGAATGTCCAGGAATGATGCAAATAGCTAAAAAAAAAAAGGAAACACTTGAAGGTTTTCTTATTCGTATATCTGGCACCTGGGTGAGATATCTCAAAGGCTGTGCTGTGCTAGGACTTTTAACAAGAGGATGTACCAGTAGTCTCTCAATGTGACACAGACTTCTCCAGAATGGCAGATGGGTTCCAAGAAAAAGCATCCAGTTCAAGAGTATTGAGAGAACAAACATTCCATGTAACTAAGGCAGAAACTGCAAAGCTTCTTTTAACCTAGTCTTGAACGTCATGCAGCATCACTTCACTGCATTCGATTACTAACAAGTTTGCCACTGAAGCCAGAGAAGACATTATGATTGATCCTGCAGAAATTAAAAGGATAATATGGGAATTTTACAAATAACTCTATGCCCATAAATTTAATAATTTAAATTAAGTAATTTAAATTAAATGGACCATTTCTATTCCATCCAAATTCACTCAGGAAGAAATAAGTTAATTCATATAATCATATGTAGATGAAAGAAATTGAATTTATAACTATACGTATATCTTCCAAATAAGAAAATTACAAGCACAGATGGTTTCACTGACAAATTTTTAAAAACATTTAAGTAAGGAATAATATCGATTCTACAAATCTCTTCCAGAAAATAGAAAAGAACACTTACTCATTTTATAAGACCAGCATCACCCTGATACTAAGCCAAAGACATTATAAGGAATATACCAATATCTCTCATTAACACAGATACAATGATCCTCAAAAACACATTAGCAAATCAACAACAGCCATACATGAAAAGGATAAAGTATCATGATCAAGTGGTTTCATCCCAGGAATGCAAAGCTGGATCGATATTCTAAAATCAAAGTAATTCACCATATTAACAGACTAAGTAAGGAAAACCACATAATATCAATAGATGCAGGAAATGCATTTCTCAAAATTCAATATTTTTTCTTGATAAGAATCTCACAGCGAAATAAGAATATAAGTGAGATAACTATTAAAAACCTACCGATAACATCATACTGAAGGATTAATTACTGTTTTTTACCTAAAATTAGTAAAAAGCAAGGGTGTTTATTTTTTGCCAATCTTCTTCAGTACCATACAAGAAGTCCTGGTAGGACAACAAGACGAGAAGAATAAATAAAAGGCATAAGGATTAAAAATAAAGAAACAAAAGCTTATTTTCAGATAATGCAATTTTCTACTTATAAAATTCAACAGAATCTACAAAAAATTCTCCTAGAATCAATAAGTGAATTTAGCAGAAACACAGGCTACAAGGCCAATATACAGAAACCAACTGTATTCCTATACAGCTGCAACAAAAATTTGGAATGTTTTAAATTCTAAAAGCCACCATATGGATATCAATAAATGTTTAGCACTAAAAGCACCAAATAAAATTAAGTGCTTAGGTAGAACTCTAGCAAAATATGTAAACAATTTGTGTGCTGAACACTACAAAACACCGATCAAAGAAAAAAAAAAGATTTTTTTCCAAAAAAAATGAAGATACAGTACATCATATTCATGAATTAGAAGCCTCAATATTATTACTAAATTATTCTCCCCAATTTGAAAATATGTTAAATGCAATCCTGATCAAAATTCCTGCAAGCTTTTTATGGACATCAAAAAGGTGATTCTAAAATCTATTTGGAAAGGCAAAGGAACTACAGTGGTTCCTGAGGGGAAAAAAGAATGTGGGAGGACTCATCATCTCCAGTTTCAACACTAATATAAAGACTGTATAATAATCAAGGGAATGTGGTGTTGCTGAAAGGTTAGAAATATATATATCAAAATATATATCAAAAGAATACAGAGTTCAGAAATAGAGTCACACAAATATGATCAACTTATTTTTGACAAACATAAAAAGGCAATTCAACTAAGGACAGCCTTAATTGAAAAGATTAAGGATTGTCTTTTCAACAAATTGTACTGGAAAAAGTGTATATAATAAACAAAAAAATTTTTTAAAATCTCAACATATATGTCATACCTTGCACAAATTACCTCAAAATAGATCATATCTCTAAATGTAAATTTTTAAAGTATAAATTCTAGATGAGAACATCGGAATAAATTTGTGACCTTGGTTTGGTGATGAGTTTTTTAATACAAAAATAAAAGCATAATTTTTAAAAATCAGTAAAATGAACTTCATTAAAACGAATTATTTGCTTCGCGAAAAGCACTGTTAAGAGAATAAAAAAGATAATCCATAGGTGGAGAGGTGATGTTTGGAAATCACATGTCTGTTATAGGACTTATATTCTAAAATATATAGAGAACTCTTAAAACTCAAGAACAAGAACACAACTCAGTTTACTCGTATTATGGGCAAATTATATGATCAGACACTTCACCAAAAAGGATTATATGTAATAAGCACATGGAAAGATGCTCAACATCATTAGCCATAGGTAAATGCAAATTAAAACCACAATAAGATATCACTATGCACTTATTAAAATAGCTAAGATTAAAAAGATGAATCATACAAAGTTCACTGAAGATGGAGGTACTTACTGGAACTTTCATACACTGGTGGTGCAAATGTAAAATAAAACACTCAATTTGGAAAATAGTTTGGTAGTTTTTTTACAAAGTTAAGCATATATTCACCATTTGATCTAGCCATCTTACTCCCAAAAATTTACCCAGTAGAAATTAAAAGTGCATTTCTATTTTAAGACCTGTGTATGAGTGTTCAAATAAGCTGTATTTGTAATAGTCAGCAACTGGAAAGAACCCAAATATCAATCAGTAAATGAACACAAACTGCAGCATATCTATTCAATGGGATTCTATGTCTCAATAAAGAGAAATGAACCATTGATACACACACTATGGATGATGCACAGAATAATTGCTTGATTTTAAAATGCCAGATGTGCACCTATTTTATTCTATTTTATATAAAAATCTAAAAAGTACAAACAAATCTGTCAGAAAATAAATTAGTGAGTGGGTACAGAGAGAGAAGGATGGCATTAATAAGGAGCACAAGGAAATATTTCTGATGCTGTATATGTTCATAATCTTGAGTGGAGTGATGGTTTCAAGGGTGTACGCATATGTACAAATTATCATATTGTGCAATTTAAATATATGCAGTTTATCGTGTGTCAATTTTGCCTCAATAAAGCTGTTAAAAAAAGAAATTACAATAATTTCCAACTTATAAGAATTTACTCAGCAAGATTAAATGTAAAACAAAAGTAGCACTTCTTGACCCAAGAAATCACTGAGATTTGGATATTCATAGACGCTGGAAATGCAGATTCAACTTCCTCCTCAGCACTATTTTCAAACTTTTGGTTTTGTTTTTTTATTTTTTATTTTTATTTTTCGTAACATAGGAAGCCCAGGCCAAAAACAACCATCTCTTGCCATCAGTCGGGCTTTGTCTTTAATATTTAATTAAGGATAAAAAGAGAGAATCATTTGATACTTTGCCCCCATCAATTATTCTTGCTTCCAACTGCGTAAGAGCTAATGTACTTTAGATGAGGATGCTGTTAGTTAAATCGCATAAATATTGAACGATTCGCACCTATTTTCTGTAATCATTGCCTTCACATGGTTCACAGCCTGCACGGTGGGGGTGCTGGAGGAAGAAGACTGCTATGCAATACAGAAGCAGCGGATAGCATCTGAAAGGGTCTTTGCACAAATGCCCTATTGTGCCAAAACACACACGAAGGAAATTATTTGTACTTAATCATGCTAACATTTATTTTATTAAATACTTACTATGCCAGACACTGGGTTAGCATTTCAGTTGTATACTCTTATAATCCCCACTTCTACACTTTGAGCTATTTTTTAAATTAGCATCATAATCTTCATTTTATATATAAGAAGGCTATAGCTCAGAGGGCTTAAGACACTTGACTAAAATAACAGAACTTATAAATGAGGGATGAGTCACATTTTAAACCCATGTCTGCTTTGATTCTAAAATGGGTGGGCTGAGCCAGTATGCAATATGGCTTCCCGATTTAGAGCCTCCCCTGTTCTTTGAAGGGTCTGTCCCTTAAATTTCAGTCCTGGGGAAGAGAAGAAAAACCAGAAGAAGAGAAAAAGTACGTCTTGGTGAGATGAAAAAAAAAAAACTGAGTAAAAAATCCACATCTGTCTTTTGCAAACCTTTATCTTTAGCTTGTAATACTGTGCCTGGCACATATTAGGCATTTTATATTTGCTGAACTGAATTGCCGAAGTGAAGTGCCTTCTTTATCTTCTTATTCTTTCTCAACGACCTGAATATGCAACACTTTTCATGGGAGAAACAGACATGTGCTCAATGTGTTGTTCTGTAATATACACACCATAGACATTGCAGTAGACGGCCAATTATCAGTGCTACAGATCCCCTTGGATATGTCCACCTTTGGGAAAGGTGGTACTTAGGAACCACAGCTGTGCCCACAGCATAGCCAGTTATGTGGTCAGGCTGAAATGACAATTTAATCGAGTCAGTTAGTGGGAACCTGCCACATAATTAATTTGATCACACAGTCAGTTCAGTTAGAAAGTCTATGCTATGCCTCTGTGAAAACAAAAAGGAGACTCTCCCCTATCATGGTCATCACTCACCCTTAGTACCCCTTCTCCTGCTGCCTCTGAGTCACTGCTCAGTACTGGCCCTTTCACAAATAGGGAAGAATCTTAGTCTGCAATTAGGCTGGCACTGTGAGTGTTCAATCATTTTCAATTAAATGTCAGATACCAGAGGGTTGCAGGACAGCTCATCACAGAGAAAGCCATGCCCAAAAAGAATCCTGAGAACTAATATCTGCCTCTAGTAGAAAGAGTTCCAATGTGCATGGGTTGTCAGGGAACTGGCTCCTGCAAGAAAATCCCAGGATGGGGTGATTGCACAGACTATATCACCGACATGCTTTGAGAAAATAGCCTGATGCAGGCAGTTGGTCCTCCAATATCCACAACTTCCATATTCATGGATCTAACCAATAATGGATGAAAATATTCAGGAAAAAAATGTTACGTTGTTGCTGATGTGTGTGTATTATGTAGTTAGGCCTAAGGGTGGTTGTGTCTGTATTGAACACGTACAGACTTTTTTTCTTGTCATTATTCTCTAAGTAATACAGTATAATAACTATTTATATAGCATTACATTGTATTGTATAAGTAATCTAGAGATGATTTAAAGTATGTGGGAAGATGCACATAAGATGCCACTTTATATAAGAGACTTGGGCATTCATGGATTTTGGCATCTGTGGGGTGTCTTGGAACCAGTCCCCTGAGGAAAGACTCTCTGTAGTGTCTTACTGCTACTGTGGTGGTGGGTATGAGCTATAGGACCAGGAAATTCATCTTGTTGAACTAATTGCATCTGAAGATTAAGTTCATAAAACTCATTAACTGACTATCATCGGAATTTTCTATCTGACTAGTACTATAAAGGGCTATGTAATAAATAAATGAAAGGAAAAAGGTAGTGTTGGAAAAAGAACATTCTCTTTTGAATCACACAGGGTTTGAAGCCTGAATCTACTGCTTATTAACTGTGTGACATTGGGCAAGGTATCTAACCTCTCTGAGCTCTACTTCTCTTAGTTGCACAATGGGGCTACTAATGACAACCATTTAGAATTGTTTTAAAAATTACATTCAATAATGAACAAAAATATCCATTATTCAGTAAGGTTTTAGTAAATGTGAGTTTAAATACTTTTGTCCATATAAAGATGCTTTCAGTTTATCTGGAGAAGCAATATTATTTAGAGATTATCAGAAGAATAAAATCAAGTGTTAAGTGTAATTGTATTTTACTTAATCTTTACAAATTATCAATTACACATTTTTATAGTTAGCTAAATGGGTGTCCTTAACTCTGCTTGGTAAAGGGAAACACTTTTCCAGTTAGAGGCATCATTTTCCTTTTCTTTGATCTAGCTCTTCCAATAAGCCTGATAAAATAAAGTTGTCCAAGAGTCACCCTGCGAGAGATTTTGGATGGACTGGACAAAGGGCTGAAAAGGGTCTGAATCATCCCTGCTCCCAATCTGAGGAGATTCGCCCAAACTCAGCTCTCCACAGGACTGAAGTCTCCCTTCTTCCAGAAAGGTGATTATGATTTTCCATGGGCCTCAAGGTACGTTGTGGCTATAGTTTACTCCTATAAAATTCTGTACTCCAAATTCAGACTTCTTACATTAAGTGGTCTATTCCCTCTCCAAGGAGGTCGCTATTATGCTTGCACATAGTGATTGGGGGTTGGGGGAAGGAAGGAGGTCTCATCCCATGAACAGACTAACAGATCAGGACCCAAAGACTCTGGCCTCAAATGCCTCACTGTGAGACTAGGAGGAGATAGAGGGTGGGTAGGGTTGAGGGGGGCTTACTTTTTTTGTCTCTTGCTTACCTTGATTTATATGAATTTCCACTTTCCCAATGAAAAGTATCCTTAACCCATATGCACGTATGTTGGGCAATACTTTCTGAATCATGTGCATAATAGATGGACTAGCCTGGCATGGGAACTTTGGGTTGAATACTACTGAATTTTAGTCACCTATTGCCTACGACAAAGCCATCTGAACGGGGTTTAGGAGACAACATTTATCAGGCTCCAAGAACCTTAACAGCATCATATAAACACATCAGAAGTCATTAGATACACTAATTAGTCTGTTGTGGAACTTTCCGGAGCTTATGGTGGGATTGGGAGCCCGTGGCAGTTAAATTATATGAGAATCAGATTTTTTAAAAAGGGTCCTCTAGAAATGTAAAGGGCAAAGAAATTCAGTTTCATTTGAATGTCACAGAGTTCGGATTCAAAGATGTTTCTGGTTAAAAATAACATGCTATGACCATATAAGAAACTTATTTATGTCCCTTTTTTACTTAAAGACATAAACATTAGGAAAAAGGCTAAGAAATTTCAGATTTGTATTGGGTATCATAGCCTTTGAACTTCAGATAGAGTTCACATCACCCCAAGAGAATGGTGTGTGAACATTTACTTTGAATCCATTTCAATAAATCCTAACAAAATGCAGTTGCCTCATGAAGGGCATCTGGTCAGACTGAGAATCACTTACCACAGTGTCAAACTTAACAACCACAACTTCACTACTATTTCCACTTACTTTTTTTAAACCAAGATGATTTTAGTTCATAAAAGCCCTAACTTAAATCAGCTCCATGTCTCCAACTACACAAAGAGTCTGTCGTAAGGTACAAGAAAAAAAAAATCAAAACAAAACTAAGAGGTTTTATTCCTATGAATTCCAGGAAGTCCAAAGTCAAGCATTTTATTAGCTTATATAATTAGATAAATTTGGGTAAGTCCAGGCTGAAGCTATCAAAATATCTGAACCTTCAATACATTAAATAAATCATTTTATAATTTCATTGTATTTATAAAAGCAGGCCAAGGATAAAATTCCAAGTTGAAAGCTATCTTAGTTTTGATTCCTCCTAAAAACAGAGTCTGAGGCTAGACCGTGGGTTTCAGTAGGTTTTTAGAGAATTAACCCAAGGAAAAGAGAGTAAGAATGCTGGGAGAATGAGACAGAGGAGGAGGAGAAGCGCCTCACTTGGCTTCAGAGAAGGCTCGTCAGCAGCAAGTACAAAAATGCACCAAGCCCTTGAGATGGGACAGAGTTAATCTAAACAGATGCTGTGGCTGAAATTAGAGATGGGCTGAAGGACTGTGACTGGGACGCCAGAGGCATCTGCAGAGCCTTGTGAATATGCTTTAACAAACGGTAAGACCAAGCTTTTTGAATATTTGTATGTAAGTATTCCAGTTGCTGGAAAGGTTTAACATAAGGCAGTATTAATAGTCCATTCAGCTGCATGTTTAAAATTAAGTGTGCAAAGATGCAGTTGTTGCATATTCCAAATTAGTAAAGTTTGAGTTAATGTATTTTGTTACTTCCGGATCTTTAATATGTTTAATAAGTTCAATAGACCACCTAAGCCAGGTTCTTTATTAGAAGGCTTTCTATAATGGTAACACTCAATCTCTGGCCTTCTTAGGGAACTGAGATAATGAGAAACCAAGGATGTAATTTTGCAGGTGGTGGGAATGTGACAAATGAAAACCCAAAAATATATCTACTTATTTGCCAGTGCTATAATCAGAACAGAGTGGAAAGTAAGGGCAGAACCTGCAGGTTCAGATCTACAGTTACCAATGGCCTCAGTTGGCTTCTGAGAGAGAGATAGAAGACTCCCCACTCTCCTGAGACTAAGTTAGAGGCTCTTCTTGCATTTTCCCAGAATACCCTGTTTATCTCCCCAATACATGCATTCCTAACTTTGATCACATCAACACGTGAGCAAGACAATGGGGATCATGCACGCCTAAGTTTATGAGCAGCATGGGGCCTGCTGCAGAAGAGACACTCGATACATATTTGTTTAAGAAATTATAGGAATGATCAAAAGTATGTTGAATGAAAACAGTCTCTCTGGTCCTC
The DNA here is from genome assembly GCF_000325575.1 of Pteropus alecto. NCBI lineage: Eukaryota > Metazoa > Chordata > Mammalia > Chiroptera > Pteropodidae > Pteropus > Pteropus alecto. The sequence continues at coordinate 1,745,029 of NW_006438074.1, read as the reverse complement.
ACAGGTTGTGTTGGGATGTGCAGAGGTAAGAAATGCTATAGGATAGATGCCTCTTGCCCTCACTCAGCCAAACTTGTAGTATCAATGGGTTCTCAGACCAAGATTGCACTTCCTCGAAAGAATGCAAAAATTTTATTTCAGGAAAACCTCAGGTGTAAAGTAGTAATTATGAAAACTGAGGAAAAACATAGAAAATATTTTAAAAGTAGTAGGTGCAAAAAGAATAGTGCAACATTATGCATCACCATGTATTTGTATAAGCAACATTGGAGCAGAATATTTAAAAGATAAATATATTTGATTAAAGAGATATTGGCATTGTGGATTGTGGGTGTTTTATTTCTGGAGTTGTTGCAAAATTTACACAATAAATAAAACATTTTAAAATGGAAATAACCTTACCCGCAGCACCAGAGATATAAACATATACCAGGATTTGACAATCTGTTATAAATATAGACAGCCAATAGACATAGAAAGTTTATCATGAATATTTGGTACTCTTTTAGTGGCTTAAAATAAATACAAAGAATATAATAATAGAATGAAAAAGAAAGCATCTCTAGTATCCTTGATGCAACTCTAAGTCAATTTCAACTTAACAGTCTGAAATTCCAGGAGCAGATGGTCCAGTGATGCCAACGGTAATCATTTTATCATCAACATATGGGAAGGGGGCTCTCATAGTGTACAGCCACAGTATTGCCACTTCTGAGCCAGGTATAGGATTAAAACAAACACCAACTTTTAAACGGATTGCGTCAGATGCTGCTCTTTAGAATGATTCACATGATGCTGTCTCTCTTGGTTTTGACAAGAGATATAAGTAAAGGCTCACTCTTTACTCTAATTGTTGGAAATTAATCAGGAGTGATTGAAGCCATGTGCTACCATGGTAACCTAGGTCTTATTCAGTAGCTTTTTTCTATTTCAAAGAATTAAATCTCTCTGGTTAATAAATTAGAACTAAAGTCAACTCCATCTTCCCACCTCATACCTGATCTCTTCCCACCCCTGATCTCTCTGGCTCATCAAGCCCAGGCACCATCCTAAATTGCATGAGATTAAAATAACTCACAAGCTATCCTTCTGGCATTGGCAAATGGGCACCAAATAGGTGACTGAGAGATTTGCTATCAGAATTCCATAACCTTTTCTATACAAAGCAGGGCTTTTTAACCTCAGCATTATTAATGTTTGGGGCTGGATAATTCTTTTTTGGAGAGAGCTATGTCCTGTGTATTATAGAATCTCTGGCCTCTGAGATTCTAGTGACACCTGGAAAGTGTCACTAGCAACCCCTGCATCCCCCGCCACAGTTTTGATAACTGAAAATGTCTCTAGAAATTGTAAAATGTCCCCTGGGGAGCAAAATAACTGTGAATGTAAACCACTGACATAAAGGAAATTCCAAGGCATGAAACACCTTATTAAAAAATAGAACACTGATGCATTTGAGCATGCACGTATTATAGTCCTACTAAGGTAGTTTTATATGCAATACATGTTCATCTATATTAACTGTATGACTTGTTTTCTGATCATTGGGCCTGCCTACCTTTTAAGCCTACTCTAACTGGTTCAAGGTCCAAATCTATGTATCTATTCTGAATTTTCTGGAACTAAAAAAGCTTTATAAAATATTTTGAACCAAAATTAAGCTTTAGAATTCATCTATTATATGCTAAAGTCCTGGAGTCTTGTTCATTTTATATTTGTTAATTGTATTTACATTATGCTCTGCATGGTGCTTCACATACAACACCTGGCAGAACATTTTAAAAAGGCTTTAGAATAAAAACAAGACTGTGCCAAAAATAACCTTATGGCCCTGCAGATCAAACAGTTAGGTGGTCCAATTCCCAATCAACCACCTATTGACAAGGACACTTGCAGATACTGTACATAAAAGGGACACTGAAAAAGACTGTTCCACCTGACAAAAGAAAAACCAAAACCAAACAAAACAAAATCCCTCCATTTAGATCAATGAGAGTGCTCCAGGGAAGGAAAAACATATCCAATATCCTGCCTAACACGTGAGATGTCAAAGTGAATTAACTATAAATACAACTATAAATACAGATGGTCAACCTCACCAATTCCTAGTAGATGCAAGTGCTACTCTACATTAAACCTTGACGCCTTCGCTCAATCTCTTTCTAGGAGTAAACATTAAACATACCAAACAGATGGCAGGTATTATAAATAACCTGCAGATTTCCTCTACCACCCTACCCTTAACTTTAACTCTGTCCTTGTTTGTAAACATCCCTTTCTGCTTTGTGCTATCACACCTGAAAATTAAATGAGAAACTTATTTTGCAAATGGAATTGTAATATTAAATTATTAAATTGTAATATTAAATTATGAGTGGACTCCACTCATAATCAAGAAGTGTCTGTTCTGGATACACCTTCGCCTGCTCCGTTATATTCTATGCGTATCCAAAATGAAGACCTTGACACCACCCCTCATGCTATGGACTAAAAATTCCACTGACATAGGAAAACTAGTTAGAGAAGAATCTACTAAAGTTCACATAGATCTTGCCAAATTGTTAACTTAATTCCCCAGTATTCCTCGAAGTCAGAAGCAAAGAAGGGACTGACATTTATAGCTGAAGGCCTTATATCAAAAGGTCTTCTCAGACCCTAGACTAGTCTTTATAACATACCCATCCTGCAAGTAAGGAAACCAAATGGATGAAGATATTGATTTGTTCAAGATCTCAAGGCCATCAACTACATTATCATCCCTGAACTCACAGTACTATGTAATTAATTGATGTACTTCTAAATAACCTTTAGAAAAGTCACAAATATTTGAATATTAAGCAAAGCACTTCTAAATAAAAACACACTTCTAAATAGCTTTTAGGACAGCAGATGTCTAACGGCTTGCCTGGGCTGGAAGATTACCTCCATGAGCATGCGTGCGTGCGCATGCATGCACACACACACACCCACACACACACACACACACACACACACACACACACTCCTAGCAAGTTAGTGCTGGTTTTGGGTCACAGAAAAAGAGTCACAAGTAAATTCCTATTTATTGCAAATAGAATAGTATAGAAAATACAATATATCAAAATTTGTGGGACATAGTTAAGCAGTACTTAGAAGAAAATTGATAAATTTGAATAATATTTTTAAAAGAGAAGCTTAAAATCATTGATCAAAATTTCTCTTCTAAGAAGCTAAAATGATTGATCAATTAAACATAAATACGTAGAAGAAAGGAAACATTATGAGCAGAAATCAATGAACTAGAAAGCAAACAATAGTGAAAGTGGACAAAGCCAAAAGTGGTTCTTTGAAAGATTAATAAAAGTTGAGAAATCTCTGAACAGATTAATCAGAGAATGAAAAAAAAAAGAGAGAAAATAAAAATACTAATATTACGAATTAAGAGAGAACATCACTAGAGATCTGTAGACATTAAAGAAATAAAGGTGTGATTAATAATTTTCTGACAGTAAATCCAATAACCTAAATGAAATGGATAAATTCTTCAAAAAGCATAATTTATTAAAATAGTCCCTGGAAGGAACAGGAAATCTGGAAAACTTTCTATTTATTAAGGAAACATAATTCATTATCAGAAGCTTCCCAACAAGGAAAACTCCAGCCATCAGTGAAACCTAGCAAACATTTAAGAAAGAAATAATACCTATCTTATGCAAACTCTTTTAGAAAATACAGGAGCAAATGCTTCCTGACCCATTCTATAAGACAAACTTAACCTGGATCCCAAAACCTCTATAACAGGAAAAGAAAATGACATGGACATGGACAAAAACTCCTTAACTAAATATGAGCAAATCAAACTTGGCAATATTTGTTAATAAGTTAATACATGCTTATCTCACCCCATGCCTCACGTTTTCCATCTTTCATATATAACCTAGAAAAACATGTACACATTTGCACAACTTGCTATCTATCAGAATGTTTATTGCAGGAGGTTTTGTAATAACAAAAAAAAAATGGAAAGTGACCTAAATATCTGTCAATACGGAAACAGTACCATATCATATACTACAGAATATTTATTATAGCAGGGCAAGCTTGTATTATTTTCATATTTAATAAGCTAGACAAGTATCTAAAACATACTGTAGAAAATGTTATAAAATAATACGGAAATAAGTGGCAGAATTGTAGGAAAAATAACACCAAAAACAGCATTTTAGATTTTGTAAGAAAATATAAATATATAGGCATAGTAATACATAGAAAAATAGCTGGAAAGTTATATATCAGATGGATAAGAAGGATCATTTCTGTGAAAGCAGGAAAGGGATCAGAATTGGGGACAGCTGGAACAGAGTGTGTCAAAGAGAACTTTAGCATCATCTATACAATTTTGAAATAACATTTTTAAATGAAAGATAATAAAGATCATGTATTTCTTAAGAGAATTAAAAAGATTTAAAAAAATAATATGTTGATGACAAAAAGATGAGCAGTAAAAAAGAAGGAGGAGGGTTGGAAAAAATGGTGCTAACATCCTCATTGACCAAGTGGGGAATGAAAACTAAAGCAAAACCAAATATGTATGTATACTACCTCAAGCTACAATGACAAACAACCAAAAAACTAAAGACAGTGATAAAAAATATATAGGAAGGAGGGATAAGAAGAATCAGAAGGTATCAATGAACATTTTCTTGATCTGTTCAATAGAGAGTCAATATGAAATTCCAGACGTGGAAGCAAACACAAGAATGGGTTAAGGTTCGTCCTCCCAGAAAGTAGGACTGTATGAGGCAGGGGACTGGACTGTGGCTTTTCATTATAGGTCTTTCTGTCACTTTAATACTTTTCATCTGTGTACATATATCACTATTATTTTAAATAAGAAAGTTACAAAAAGTTTAACACCACATTTCCTATAAAAATTTTGATTATCCTGTGTTTCATTTGAGTGTAGTGATATGAAAAAAGGGATGATTTAACACTTATTTGAACAGTAAGATATCACCTTTTGTTTTACCTCTTTCTCAGTTTTGATTTTTAATAAATGTTTCATTTTAGAAGTTTTAGATTGATTAAAATATTTTTGAAGATAGTACAGAGTTCTCACATCCAATTTTGTATGTTAGTTGTACAGTACATTTTTCATGATTAATGAACCAATATTGATACATTAGTATTAAAATAAGCCCATATTTTATTCAGATAATCTTAGATTACCTAATTTCATTTTTTGAACTCTTGGATCCCATCCAGGACCACATTATATATAGTTGTCAAGTTTTCTCACGCTTCTCTTGGCCATCAGACTTTCCTTATTTTTGATAACTTCGACAGTTTGAGGGAATACTGGTCAGTATTTTGCATAATTTCCAACATTTTGGATTTGTCTGATGTTTTCCTCCTGATTAGACTAGGGCTGTGGGTTTTGGGAAGGAAGACCCCAGTGGTACAATGCACTCTCATTACATCATATCAAGGGCACATAGTATCAGTATGGCATTCCACTGCTGATGTTAACCTTGATCATGTGGCTAAAGTACTATTTGTCAGGTTTTTCTACTGTAAAGTTATTCTTCTTCCCGCTTTCTATACTGTATTCTTTGGAAGGAAGTTACTGTGTGCAGTCCACACTTAAGGAGCAGGGAATTATGGTTCACATCCTTAAGGGAAGAGTCTGTACATAAATTATTTGTAATTCCTCTGCAGGAGAGCTTTACCTATTCTCCCTCAAGTAGTTATTCTATCAGCACGAACTCATGGATATTTTATACTCTGGGTTATAAATGAACGCTCCTTTATTTTGTTGTTCAAATTTTCCCAGCTTTGACCATTGGGAGCTCTTTCAATTGGCCTTTGTGTCCCTTTCACGTAGCCATCAGTGTGTGTGTGTGTGTGTGTGTGTGTGTGTGTGTGTGTGTGTGTGTCTGTGTCTGTGTGTCTGTGTGTCTGTGTGTCTGTGTCTGTGTATGACCACATCCTGCATAAAGAACCCTCCTAAGACCATGGAAAGTTCTACTGGGAGATTCTTTTCATATTAATAATGGAAATTGTAAACTATAAAAGAACAAGAATAGAGCTGCCTTAATTATCATAGAGCTCTTGGAAAACTGCCATGCAGCCTCCAACCAGGACAGTGAGACACCCACCCTCAGCGGCTCTGACTTCACCATATCCTGTTGTTTGGACAAAAATCATGTGCTATTGCTACAGACATCAGCCTGAAAGGGGCTTATCTTGTTCTTCATGATGAAACTCATCTTTCATTCCTGTCATTTTAAAATGTTGTCATCTATATTGATAAGGGAAACACGAATCAAATAGGCCACTTTTGAACTTGCAGATGGAAAAATTTCCAGTTTGAAACAAAAATGTCATAGCGTGTCTAACCCGAACTTGGCAAAGTCCCAGGCTACACTGGTAGCCGGCCTATGTAAGGATTACCTCAGGTAGGACTCTTTAGCCTTCCCTCAATCACATTCACAAATTCCTCTCTGCAATTTTATCTGTCAGCCCCAACATCTCCCGCACTCCAGTTCCTTAGCTCATTAACTGAATGATTGTCAATACATAACAGCTGAGATTCCCTGTCCAAACAGATCCCCATCATGTTTATCATTAGCAATAACAACAACAATAAGTGCCAAACATATTCAGGACACAAAACAGAGCATAGAATTGACTCAGGACCTGCCCAATGAAATCAGTATCAGAATTAAAATGCTAAGACAGAAACATGAGGCCAAAATGGTAATGCTCTGTAGGGA
>NW_006438074.1:1690857-1738246 GCF_000325575.1 Pteropus alecto | reverse complement strand
GGGAAAAAGAAAAATTCCTTGATGGGGCAGAGATTTCTGGAGGTTCTGTCAAATGAGTCACTCTGCCTTGAAAATGGTTTGTGTGGGTTCCCTTTAAATAGAACGAACCTGATACGCACTAACAGAAATATAACACTAGTCGGACTATCATCTGTTATTTCCTTGCCTTGAGTTCAACAACAACGGGGGAGAAAGATGGCGTTTACCCAAAGGCATGGCAGATGTTGTCATATCAAGAGTTTCTTATGCAGATTGCAGCTTAATTACATGGCCAGGACCTAGCTCTAAATGCTGTCACTCTATCAGCCTCTGTAGGTCCTCCTGGGTCCCCTCTTAAGCTCTCAATTCTCCTTTTTGCTTTTGGAAACTTCAGGACAATTTTGAGAGAAGGTATCTGTCGATTTCTACCACTTTAAGGTAACTAATGTCACCTGGGAATTACTTCCTGGAACAGCCTCTAGGACATGTGATTACTAAACTTTGGGCAGTGTGGACAGGAGGAGTGTTGCACAGCTGGCAAACGTGACTGTGGGCATCTGCATTTCCACAGGCTGCCTGTAAGCCTGGCTCCCTGTGTTGAATCCTGAAAGCCCCAGTCAGCCTTGACTCTGTCCCAACTCTACTAATTATCACAATCTCTAGCCAGTTTGTAAACGAAGCCTGCAGTTCCCCTTGAATGGATATGCCAATGATACAAAGGACAAGAAAATGTCCTGGTCAGAAAAAAAGGCTATGCGATAAGCTTTAGATTGTACTTACACACAGAGCAGTCCGAACAACTACGATCTTATTATAGTCTATTATAAAACTTGTACAATGTTAAAAGACATTTTGTAAACTAAATAATGACCTTTTGTACTAAAGAAATTTAATCAAGCTGACAATTCCTCATACTATTTCACCACAGCATGGAGGGAACTACAGAGAGCATGCTATTTTGGGTTATGGGTCTTGAGTATTTAAACTTCAGTCCAGCTAATCTTCGCTTTTACATTTGATCACAGACTTTAACACTCTCTTTTCCGATTCTGCTTAGGCTCACAATTATCAGTGTGAATTTGCACTGGGGAAGGAAGATGGGTTCCATTAACAGTGACGGAAAATGAAATTCATGAGATATTTGAAAAAAATTGAGGTAGTAAACCACAGTGTCTTAAGAAGGAGTATAAGTATAGGTATATATGACTTAGGCTAAGTCATTCTACCCTCGCTCACTCAGAGTCTCTTCATCTTTCCATTTTATCTTTAAAATGGAGCTAAGATTTTTCTGCCCTCATGTGACAGATGGGCTGTGAATATCTAATGTGTGAAAGAATTTTGTGCACTGGCAAAAGCCCAGCCACTCTAGCCTGATATTAACAAAATCCATTCACTTATCATAGAGCTCTGCTTCAAATTCTTTCTTTCCTCAACCTTTTTCCTAACCATCTTTATTCTATTCATATCCTCACCATTCCTTTCAGTTTTTCAGTATTCAAAAATAAGCACGTTCTTTGGATTTGAAAACAAAGCTAAACCCTGATGCATACTCGAGACTTTTCTTCTTTTGATTTTTTCTTTCCTACCTTTACTTTCTTGCATTACCTCTGTTCTTCCTAACTCGATGACCACAATGCAGCCTCCTCTCTAATCATCACTCTATAAATTCATTGGAAGTCATTCTTTTGACCACATCTGGGTGTTCGATTGGCTCTTCCTGCAGCCTCTGTGTACTGTGCTCCTCCACCCTGTCATGAGAGTGGCCCTGCTTGTCGTCCTGCTCTACAAAGCTTTTCTGAAGGGCACACTTCCTTGATGCTCATTTTCTCTCTGTAGCATTATGATGGAGGATGAGACATTGTTTAGCCCACATCAAACCTGACACTAACGAGCTTGTAGTAAGTTTGTAGGAGCAATGAGGAAGGCTGATTTCGCTAAGCCCAGCCATCATCAATTACACTATTGAACAAGGGACAGCACCATGAACTGCAGGAACTGCTCAAATGCTTAATTAGGTCTCTAATGAGAACTGCTTAAAAGCAGTGTCTGAATGCTTATATTAATGAAGGTCCCATCCCAGCATGATGACGGAAAGAGCAGTCACAAGTCCTTCTCTCCAGAGAACTTGAGTTCTCTGATGAAAATACAAGATAAAGTTTAAGATAACAACAACAACAACAACAACCTCTAAACTAGGACAGAGTTTGGTTCACCCAGGTCTGCAGCCTATTAATAGTTTTGTAAACTTGGGTGAGTCAGCAAACTTCTCTAAGTCTCTGAGTCCCCAACTGTAAAATGGAGATAAGGTCTTATTCATAGGGTAGTGTTTAAGGGTTAAAATAGAACACACATATAAAGAATTTGGCACAGCACCTGGCATTTAGTAAATCTTTATTATAAGCTCTCATTATTAGTAGATTCAGTTTATTAAAAAAAAAAAAACACTTCTATCTTTCACATCTAAATGTGAGAAATGAGAATAATGAGAGTGAGATTATGAGAAAAGACTAATGAGAAGCCTCTGGGTGGTTCTTCTAAGTGGAGACAGACTCCCATAGATCCATCTGACCCCAGTTTAGTAACATATCCAAGTAACATCTCTACCTTCTCCAGATGGGGCCTACATTTCTTGGTGGCTTCTAAATACTCTGACTCTGCATCTCTTTGCAAGAGGAGGGTGTGATGACAATGTGTAGGGGAAGACCAGTTCGGATATAATATGTTCATACAATCTGGTTTAGATTGAAAGGCTTTCATAGCAGGGGAGAGCACTGTACTTTGGGAAACTTAGTGGTGGCTCAGTACAAGTGCTCCAAAGCAGCTGTAACCTTGAAGCCCAAGAGTGTTATATGTGTGAAATCCACATGGGCCTGAACCAGCAAATGCATGACTGCAGAGTGGATTGTACTAGACCAGGTTTCTCTAGTGACACCGTGTGGCATAAAAACAACAGCAATTGTAAATAGACTGATTAGAACGTCTATTTTTTCTACCCCTGTCCTAGTTATTTTTGGATAACTCAATCCTCCAGAATGAGTTCTTTCCATTAAGAGTAAGTGAAGTCTTTAACGATTAATTGGAAATATAAAAGCATGCGATCATATGTTTATCCAATTTGGCGAAGTAGACCTACTGGCTAAATGGTTTTGGAAGTAATATTTTCAGCTGTCAAAAGCATAGATAGACTGAAAGACAAAAGTGAACTGAAAGCATGAGAAAAACCTAGATGTGAAAGCATCGAGACGAAGGGGGGATGTTGATGAGGCACACTGTCAATGGATGACATCTGCCTTCCTTACACCCACCTCTAGGCCTCCAGACTCTCAAGCTCTGGTCACTTGACCATGATTCTGGAATGCTAACGATGCCTAAACATTGTTAATCATGTGAGGCCACTTTGAGAACATGATTTTATTATGTAGCCTTTCAGTTTATAGTCACACAACAGTAAAAAAATTGATTAATTAATTAATTAATTGATTGATTAAAAAAAGTGAAGGACTTATTTAAATTTTTTTTCAAAAGTATTTGTTCTCCAAATGCACTTGGATCTATATTTTATTTTTTTCTATTTTTGAACCTTATCCCAGAAAATATTCAAGGTGACTTCTTTTAGAATTATCTATGTTAGTATACTAGGTTAGAATGGAGTTTCTTGATAAATGAGACCCAATCCCCAACTGCAGGGCCTTGAGTGTAGTGAAGGAAATAAATACACAAATACTTAATAGAAAAAGAAAGTATAAGGGTCTAATAGAATAATAAGCCCAGTGCTGTAGGGGTTAAAAGTATGAACAGATGTCACTTGTTTGAGGAAGGTCACCAAAGCTTTCATGGAGTAGCTTGTATTCGAAATGGGCCTTAAATGAATTGGATTGAATTTGATCTGAGAAGAATAGACAATTACATTCCAGATAGAGATAACAGCCTGGACAAAGGTGCAGAAGTCGGCACACATGAGGTATGTTCTGGGAAGATGGGATAGTCCAGCTGAGCAGAAACATAAAGTACACTTAAATAGCAATGAAGCTGGAAGGGTCAGGTGAGCAGAGATGGATGGCAGGCTGATGAGTGTGGGGCACAGTTTGATAAGCAATAAAAAGAAACTAAAACTTGTTGACAAGGGCAAAGATCTGATCACAACTTCCCTTAATAAAATGATTAATTCTGAGGTGTTGAGTAAAACACTAAGGAGGAGGATGGAGGCTGCCATTTCAGGCTGAAGTTAGAAGAGTTTGACTAAGTCAATAGGAATAAAAGGAAAGGGTGAGTATAAAAATAAAGCAGAGGTCAAGTCCAAAGAATTTAGGAATTTAATGAATGAGAATCTAGGAGAAGAGACAAGGGCAGAGGAAATAAGACTGATAATGGGGAAGACTGAGATAAATGTGAAAGTGTTTCGTAAACTATAAAGTGTGGTACAAATGAATTGCAGATGGCATCATTGACAGACACTGGTGAACCTAACAGGAATCAGGAGGTGGGACTTCTACATGGGGAAGGTTATATATATTTCAGTGTCAGGCATCAATAGAACACTCATGTGGTGATGTCCTTAAGGCAGATGAATATGTGGTGTAGGTCTGAAGCTCTGCTGGGAAGTACCTAGAACTAGAAGGAGACTGTGATGTCAATTATAGGGAAGTGAGGGGCAGAATAAGGAAAATGAGGGATATCTCTGTGCAACATGATATAGAAAAAAAAAAAAGATCCAGATATGGTCCTTTGTGGACCGTGTGCATTTATAGCACAGGACAGAGTGTAAAGAAACCCAAAATGATCATTTTGCGGACAGCAAACTTATTCTATAAAGGGCTGGACAGAAAATATTTTTGCTTTGTTAGTATTTCAGTCCTCTGTTGAAACTAGTATCTGCCATTTCAGTGTGAAATCAGCCATAATCACTACATAAACATGGCTATGTTCCAATAAAAGTTTACCTAACAAATAGGCGGAGGGCCAAATTTGTCCCGAGCATCACAGTTTGCCAATCCCTGATTTAGGGAGGAGAACCATGATGATATAGTATCTCAAAAGAGAATTTCAAAAAGAATAAGGGGGTTTAAATTACATTGTAGAAAAGGTCAGGAAGAATAAGGATTGAGAAAGGGCCATTAAATTTGAAGATCATCAGTCATGCTCTGCAGAGCATTTCCCATTAAGGAGAGAAAGCAGAAGCCCGACTGCCAAGGAGTAAGAAGTGAGTGCATGGTGCAAAATGGGATGCATAACTCTGAGACTGGTCTTATGAGAACCACAGAGGGGAAGCAAAAAACAAAGAGCATGGGAGCTAGCATTAGGGGAGGAGAAGAGGGTTGAATGACATCTTTTAGGACCAGAGAGGTTTAAGCATATTTGTTGGTTCGAGGTACAGGATGGAGGAGAGAGGAAGAGAAAAGATACAGACAAGAATCACTCCAAATATTTAGGTCAAAATGAAATTTTTCATTTAAATAGAAGAATAGTAGGGAACATCCTCAAAAGGCACATGAAAGCCTCTAAATGCTTTACTTCAGTGAGATGCAGAAAGGGAGAGGTGTGTTCAGCTAACACAGTGGAACAAAAAGGTTAAAAGCAAGCATTGGGATTGGACTGGTTATGTTCTAATTCTAGGTCTTTCTCTTACCAGCAGAGTGACCTTGGGCAAGTTACTTCACTCCTCTGAGGCAAAATAAGGTGATACTAATTATACTCATCTCATAAAGCTGTTATGAGAATTAAGAGACATTTAGCATAGTGCAACTAAAAAGGGCTTGCCATTCAAGAAAAAGGTGTTTTTGGTGTTTAAACGTTCTGTTGTTCAAACTGGCCTGAATTTTCTTGCTCGTGATATGATCATGTAAATTGAAGGAAGACTGTGCTGGTCACGTCTGAATCTATGACAGTGGATCTATCAGAAACCAGCAAGTAAAAGTAACCACAGTTATAAATTAGATATGGTGAAGTTTGATTACGAACAGGCATGTTACGAGACTGAAAAAGAAAACAAAACAATATCTCAAAAAAGTCCATGGCATTTCAATACAGGAATCTTAGGTTGGCAACAAGAAAAAAATGCTAAAAGGTAAACCCTCAGCAAAGTCATCCCAGTGGTAGAATGCTATATCGATATTAGAACTCGGGTCTCCAGAGTTGATTATAACTTCTCCAAATTTGTGAGATGTTATTTTTCTTTCTATTGATACTGGGAGGGACGTGCATTGAGGGTGAGAGAAAAATACTGATTAGACTGTTTGGCAAACTTGAGTCTTATCTCCTCTGCAAGAATTTTCCTGTAAGAATGAGAGCAACCTAAGAAATTCATCATTTTTGGTGATGCTGTCTTTTCAACTGGATCCCAAATATATATACATATATAGCTTATTATTCCTCCTGGACAATTAAATTCAAAAGTTGCTTTTTGATAAAAAATGATAAAAATTGATCCCATACTTATCAACCTAACTGTTGATATTGCTAGAACTGGTTACGGGTGGAGGCAGCCAAGTGCACATGAGGCCAGGGCAGACTTAGGTACACAATTAAAGATTTGTGCAGCTAACTAGAACTTCATTTACATCTTCTCAATTTAAATTCTGTACAAGTGGAAAAATATAATTTGCCATCTTGTTAATCTCTCCAAAATATTCCCCAACAACAGACCTACAGTATTTACTTTATCCAGTTTGGATCAGATATGAAATATAATCATATTCTCTTTACTCCCACAGTCAAGTAAGTACTTAGCATCTACATCTTTTGAAGAAAGTATGATCCTCATTTCATTTCTATCATAGACGGAAGTTTGGGGAGAAATCTTTATTTTAAATGTACTAGAGTAATTTTCCTGCTCTAATATTTTTCTGATGCAATATATTTTTTTATAAGAAATGTTAACAAAAATAAAGCTGCAGCTTTTTTAATAACTTGCATTCCTCTCTTCTGGCTACCCTTCTTAATCTCTTAGACTGGGAAACAACTATGTTATAATGATTAGAATAATTTTCCAACAAGAGTTAGTATTTAAAAAGCAACAACATATGTCATCTAAATATAAATAATGTTAGGAGAAAAATAAAATGATCAGCTATTCCTGTAATTACCACATGACATTTTCCTGATTTGTCTTATTGGGGGAAAAAAAATTATCCTGTTGATTCACACTTCTATTTACTTCACTCCTTTTAGATGGGCTCAGCTCTCCTTGGTGACAAGTAGCAGGCAGAGTAATCTAGGTCTTTGCCTCAATGCCTAGTAACCAACTCCATTTACAAAAGTCACCCCAACCTGGAAAATGAGCTCTATCATTTTCTAGTGCTTTGTTTTCACCTTAGAGGCATGCCTAGCAGGTAGAAGAGAAAATAAAATGTAAAGGCAGTGGTGCCTGATTTATTTATATACTATGAGCATGTAACTTGGAGATAACACCTGTCTGCAGTGCCTAAGAAATTCTCATATTTAATTCCCTTTATTAACGACCCAAGTCCGCCCATTTGCGCAGGACTTATCATCAAATATTTAAGGATAATTTAAAGGGACTGGTAGGTATCAATCAAAATGGACGCAGGCTCTAATGGAGCAGAGAGCTAGAAGGCTGCTATGTAAGATTTTACTCTTCTGTTACTGAATCATGAGTAAATCCAGGGACAATCTTTGAGACAGAAGCTCAAGACAGGAGCTGAGTTCCACCAGTACAGAAGCATTTTAACAAATCATAAACTACAGGAATGGAATACCAGCCTCCTTGTGATCTTATCCTTCCTCTGTGACACAGACCTCTCCCAAATATTTTCTCACATGGTCCGCTTGTTCCTAAGGGGAAATTATTTATAATACATGCTATCCCATGTCTAATTACTATTTTTTGCATGTATGTGGATTATCTCATTATATCATCGACTTAACAAGAAAAGCCCATTAAGTTCAGCGTCCGTCAGATCCAAATGGATAAAGCAGCTCCACTAAATCATTGGCTCATTTCTACTTTATAGTTATATAAATATAAACACTCTGGAGTTACATAATTTTCATGTTTATTTCACCCTTAAAATTAACAAGTTAGCCCATTCTATTTCTTTTAATAATTTTAATAATATCCTATGTTTCACTATAGCAGATTTTTCTTCCAATAAATATTAGACAAGAATTCTCCTCTGAATTTTCTGGTAGGTGTGCAGATCATCAAAACTCTCTTGATATCTGCCAGCATAAGTACTTCAAGGAGATGCCCATTAATTCTATCTTTAAAAATCAAAAGCTTCAAACAGCAAACTAAAACTTGCAGTAATATATACAAATATATGTACAGCACACCCTGCAGAAGTTGCTTTCAAAATTTGGGTACTCAAATCAAATGCTTTTCTATCTTTACTGAGATATAATTGACATGCAACATTGTATAAGTTTAAGGTATACGATGTGATTATTTGATGCACATAAATATTGCAAAATGATTACTACAACAGTGTTATTTAACACTTCCATCATCTCACATAATTATCTTTCTGGTGTGTGTGTGGTAAGAACATTTAAGATCTACCCCTTAGAAACTCTAAAGTATATAATACAGTATCATTATCTACAGTAACTATGCTGTACATTAGATCCTCAGAACTTACTCATCTTGTAACTGAAAGTCTATACTCTTTGATCAACATCTCTCCATCTCTCTCACCTCTTAGCCTCTTGCAATCACCATTCCACTCTCCGTTTCTGAGTTAGGCTTTTTTAGATTCCACATATAAGCATGATCATGTAGTACTTGTCTTTCTCTGTCTAATTTATCTCACTTAGTATAATGTCAATTATCTTTCTGTGTTAAAACAAGAAGATATTCTTAGAAAATATTTCACATGCTGTTTGAAAATATATCTCAGCCAACTGAGATAAAAATAAAAAGACTTAAAGATTATAAGGTCATGTTATAAAATACTGATGTGAAAAGTAAAATCCATAAATCCATTAAACATAAAATTAAGTCCAACTATTTGTTATAATATTAGTTATAAAAGTATGTAAACTTTTACTATAGACCATGATAGCATATGAACTAGACTCTCTCTCTTAACATAAGCAATCAAAATACTTGACAAAATAT
This sequence comes from Pteropus alecto, assembly GCF_000325575.1. Taxonomy (NCBI): domain Eukaryota; kingdom Metazoa; phylum Chordata; class Mammalia; order Chiroptera; family Pteropodidae; genus Pteropus; species Pteropus alecto. Next base: position 1,729,191 of record NW_006438074.1, on the reverse strand, counting down.
GCAAAAGAACAATTCATAGACATTGAACAACAAACAATCCTGGACTATGATTCCTAGAAGAAGGGAAGTAACAAAGGAAGTGAGCTATATAATCAGCCTGGCTCTCTGCCCAAAGGTATTTGAGGCCACCAGGGATTAAAAAGTAAGCAGGTAACAAGGTAACATTTGCACTGTCCAGCATCTAACAAAACAAACAGACAAACGTTCAAAGAAGCAGGAAAATATAACCCATAACCAGGAGAAACTTCGGTCACAACCGAAACAAAACCTAAATGATAAGATGATAAAATTAGCAAACGAAGACTTTAAGTAACTATTATAAATATGTTCAATATAGAGAAAAACATGAACATGAAGAAGAAAGCTAAAAAATCTAATATCAGAAATGAAATTTTCACTGAGGGGTTTAACAGCAGATTAGCACTGCAGAAGTAAAGATAACTTGAAAATAGGGCAAAAAGAACCTATGAAAACTGAAGCACACAAAAGCAAGCTATAAGAACAAAATGACAGTCTTAGTAATATGTGAGACAAAGCTATAAGAACAAAATGACAGTCTTAGTAATATGTGAGACAATATCAATAGGTCCCAGAAAAAGAAGAGGCGGGCAGTATAGAGAAAATTTTATCATTTTACATCCATATGTTAGGAAAATTAAAAAATAAAAGTTTTGTCATTCATTTAAGCTTCATCATAAGAATCCAGAAAAAGACAAAATTAAAACCAAAACAAAAGACAGTAAGTTAACAATAAGAGCATAAATTATTGAAAAATCAAACAGAAAAGAGAAAAAATCAATAAGAACAAATATAGCTTCTTTGATAACAAATAAAAATAGTAAATCATTAGCTTAATTTATCAAAAAAGGAAAGGTGGGGGAACAAGACACAAATTTCCAAAATCACCAATGAAATGGTAGTGGTGGGGTGAGGGAATCAACATGACTCTACAGACTAAAATTAATAATAATAATAATAATAATAATAAGTATGGAAAACAATTTTATGTCAAATAGTCAACAACTTAAGATGAAATGGACAAATTTTTTAACAACAATAACTACCCAAACAATTCAGAAGACAGAGAAATTTGAAAAGCCCCATAATTATTGGAAGAATTGAATTTATAACTTAAGACCCCTAATTGTTCTCAATTAGAAATTCTATTAAATATTTAAGGAGTAAATAAAACCAATTTTACACAAATGATTTAGCAAATAGAGGAGGAGAAATCATATTCCAGTGCTTTATTCTGATACCAAAGTCAGACCATGGCAATAAAATTGCAAACCAATATTCCTTAAGAACATAGATACAACTTTCTAATTAAAATATTCAAAAATTAAATGTAAAAATATATACAAGGATATCAATAAGTGATACTTATCTCAAATGTAAAATTACTTTAATACTTGAAAAACAATGTAATTCACCATATAAACAGAATAAAGAAAATTAAATTTTTCAATAGATGCAGAGAAAGTATTAGACATATTTCAACGATCATTCATGACAAAAAGCCACAAAAAAGAAAAAAGACTTTCTCAACCTGATCAAAGTCAGCTACAGTTAATATGAAACTTAATCATGAAAGAATGAACACTTTCCTCTCAAAATCAAAACGACGCAAGAATGTAAGCTCTCCTCCTTACCAATCAATATTCTATTTGAAGTTCTACCCAGTGCAATAAAAAAGAAAAAGAAATAAAAGACATACTACTTGGCAAGGTAATAACTAAAATTATTTTCACTTTTAGTCAACATAATTTTGTTCGTAAAACGATGTATTATTGAATTGTATGCCTGAAATCTATATAATTTTATTAACCAATGCCACCCCAATAAATTTAATTTAAAAAAAAAAAGAAATCTTAAAGAATTTACAAAAGAACAAAATGAAATAAAAGCCCGCTAGAACTACCAGGTTAATTTGGCAAGTGTGTAGGATAAAAAGTCTCTATATAAATGTTAATTATATTTCTGTATATTAGAAATGAATTGGAAATAAAGTATAAAATAAAGCAATATAATTTATATTAGCATCAAAAATATGAAATATTGAGGAATAAATTTACCAAAAGATAGGCCAAGCCCCTCTATCAAAATTAAAACACATTGCCATAATTAAACAGGTCATGTCATGTTTATGAGAATACATATTATAAAAATAACAATTCTTCACAAATTGGTGTATAAATTCCATGTCAATCCCAACTGAAATCTCAGAAGGCACTTTTTATTTGTAGAAATTTGTAACTGATTCTATAATTTTTAATGGAAATATCAAAAAACCTAGGATAGCCAAATGATTTTGAAAAAAAAATTTGCAAGACTTATACTATCTGCTTTCAAGACTTTCTATTATGCTATATAATCAAAAGAGTATAGTAAATTTATCAAAACTCTTCAAAACATATTCTTCAGATTGGCAGATGCTTCTGTATATAAATTATAGAACCACAAAGTTCATTTGAAAAGACTAAAGTAAATAAATAATTTTAGATTTTAAAATTAAGATTTATATAATTCATGTTTACAATAATCTTGCAAAAATATATATCATATAAAAATAAGAACAGCAACCCAAGTTAAATCCCAAGATTATATTAAGAAAGTTCTAATAACTTAGCCAAGCTGTTGTAAATTAAAACATTATACACAAGGGTGCATCATTTTATTTTTTACTTTGTTAAGTTCAAGACAGATAATATTTAAAAGGGTCTTACAGATAAAATCTAGAAGTATTAAAAACTATCTAAATACCTTTCACATCCCTGAAGATAAGAGCAAATATATTATAGTCCACATAGCAAAAGTGGAAAACAAAATGACCATCGAGATTTAGGGAGAAAATGATTATAGAAGTGTAGAAGCACGACTATCAGCTATATCAGTTATGACTTGTAACTATAAATAAAAATGGTTTTTGTTTTGACATAGAAATTTTAAAATGAATTCTTTCAAAGAATATTTCAAATACGTATATGATAGGAAAACCACATATACGCAGTTGGTCCACATTTTATTATAGTACTCTTTCTTTTAAAAGATCTCTCACAAAATATAAACTTGCTAACTGGAGAGTAAGAGTATAAACAATTATGTTATTTTATACTTTCCCAAACTAATTATTTTTACAAATAAGAAAGAAAAGAATTGTGACATTAAATGCCCTCACTTTTTGCAGAGGACAACATCGTAACAAATACAGAAATGCACTTTCACACCTGAGATATAAACAGTTTTACAAGATAGAAATTGAATTTTTCTTTTGCATACAAAAAAGAAAAAACCTTTTTAATTTGAAATTTATAACATTATCAAAATATTTTTTCCAGTGTTAAACGTTAAGGAGAGCAATTTCCAAAACCCATATCTACTATTCTGAAAGAGTCCTGGAATGTAGCTTTGCTAAATAAGTTGCTCTATGTTTGATATATATACTCCTGATTCTCATACCTCCCTCATATATCTTCCCTGTTGGGAGTCAAATACCCTTCTCCAAAAGTACTTTGCCTCCACAGCCTGTCACAGGGAGAGGTCTGTTTAAAAGTGGAAAGTAGCTTCATAACAGCGAAGAGAAGAAGAAGTCTTCTTGAAATTAAGTAGTAACTCTATTTCATTAAAGGACAGTGGTGAGCAGTTAAATTCTCTTCGGAATGCTCTAAGTCCATTAATAAAGCTTCTCTCATTATGGGGTTTGGTTTGAATTCTTTTGAGCCTTCTGAATACCTTGATGGGCAGAAGGCAGCAAGATAAATGTTAAAGGTGAAGCTGATACATATTTATCCCTATAGCTAAAGGAATGGCATTTGGTAGTCAGATTTAAATATTACTATTTTGTAGATAATTATTTTAATGTTTAAATGATATGTCCCCACATCAACATAGTGCTATAGACATTTTCTTGTATTAAAAGCAGAAAATTAACTCCATTTTCCTTCTCTCAATGTTTAAAATCATTTAATATTTCCTCTCGTGATATTTCCTTTTAAATGTGGTAATAGAAAGAAAAAAAGAGACTCAAACAGAAATAGTAGAAAGACCATCAGAGGCTTGAAGTTCAAGATGGCTTGCTTATTTGCTACTCTTCTTTCTCAAAGGAATGTCTAAGATAAAAATAAAATCTAAAATGAAAAAAGGAATGTCTAAGATAAAAATAAAATCTTAGAGTTTGGGAAAACTAGCATAGTGGTACCACTACCAGACAGGCCATAATATTATGAATTGCAGTAATGTATAAAAAAGGTGGAGAAAAATTGATAATGTAAACCCACAGGGCTGGAGAGAAAATTGCATAACCTCTAACTGTCAGAAAAGAGAATCCAAAAAAGCGAAAATTTCAGGCATAATCCTAGGCTAACTACAACCTCGGGAACACCTACCCCAGCTCTTATTAACCCACAGCTACAGTATGACAAGCCACAGAAGGAAGTGCTGACGATTCGACTGTCTCTAATAAACCTTCAGGCTAATCTCCCATCAATGCCTCACATTCCTATTTGCCTCATTGCTTCCAAAAGTCTGTTACCCAGGTCATCCACTAATTCGCATCCCCATACCGCAGTTTCAGAGTCCATGGCCTACAGGGCTGACCCAATAACAATCTCTAATCTCCAAAATCTTGCACTGTGCCCTATGCTACTCCTTATCTAAAATAAGTAAACTCACCTATAAACTCAAGCTCCTCTCTGAATATAGCCTTTATCTCTTTGCCTTAAAGAAAATCTAGAAGTCTCCTGAACATGTATGTGATGTGACATCTGCTGGCACTCCCAAGAGAGGCTTCAGGAACAGGACATAAGTAGGTATCCTCCTTGCTCCTTCTTGTCACTTGAAAACCACTATTTTTTGTTTGTCCTTTCCAAAACCAAGCTCCTTTGAAACATAGTCAATTCTCATCATTTGCGGTTATTCTATAAAGGTACAGCAAATGCTGAATTAGTGATTACTGAACCATAGCTCCTATGGGAAATACAGGGTAGGTTCCTGTGTACCTCTAGTCAAAAAATATTTATTTCAAACATTTCAAATTAATAAAATTGAAGAGATGTACAAAATATCAGAATGAACACAAGAATTAAATTAATTAACTGAAAAAATAATTTGAGATATTTACTCAAAATATAATCCCACGGGCGCAAAGTTAAAAATATTAAAGAACAGATCAAAGGAAAGAGGGTAAAAACAGAAGTTCCAATATCTATTATATGATTTTCGTAAATCAACCACAAGAAAAAGAGGGGAAATAAATAACGTAAGAAAATAACTCTAAACAAAACTCACGTCTCAGATTATAAACAAATGATCATGAATAATGAGAAACTATGAAAGTTAGAAACACTTCAGTTACATTTCAGTTCCAAATATAAAGATACTAAACTCATGCAGAGAAAAATAGCTTACCTACAAAGGAACAAAAATCAGACTGACATGTCATCTTGTTTGAAAAAAAAAATGCTCGAAGGCAATGAGCCAATGTCTTCAAAGGACTGAGAAAAATAATATTGAACCTCTAATAGAAGACATCCTCTAAGATGACCCCCAATAATCCCCATCTCCTGGTATTCATGCCATTCTGTAATTTCTTGCTCCTGAAGTGTGAGCTGGACTTTGTGAATCACTTTAAGCAAACAGAACGCAGCAGAAGTGATGGAATGTCACTTCTGAGATTAGGTGAAAGTCTTGGTTTTCTGTCCAAGTGACACTTTCTTTTCCTCTCATGCTCCATAGCTCTCAGGGAAGCCAACTTCCATATTGTGAGATGCCCTAAGGAAAGGGAAGAGGTCTCTAGCCAAAAGTCTGCACTGAACTGAATCCTGCCAATAACCATGCCATGAGCTTGGAATTAGATCTTTTTCTTAGTGATGTCTTTAGTTGTAACCACAGCCCAAGCTGCGAGCTTCATTATAACCTCTGGAGTGACTTTGACTCAGAGGCAACCAGCAAAATTGCACTCAGATCCCTGACTCTCAGAAACTGTGAAAAATAAATGTTTGTTGTTTTAAGCCACTAAATTTAGTGGTAACTTGCTATGAAACAATAGATAGCTAATAGGCATTCAAGTGTATTTGCAAGATAAAAACATTCTTGAAAGAAAAATTTAAAACCCCAAATATTTCTGGAAGAATTATTGAGGATGTGTTTCAGCCAAATGAAAAATTAACCTAAGAAAGAGACATGAGAAACTAAATATAATAATGAAATTTTTAAAAATAAAAGATATAGATAATTCTAAACAACTGCCTAAAATAGAGTTGTGAAATCTAACACAATTGTTAAGAAATGATTTCTTAGATATTGGAATCATAATATAAGAATAAGATCAATCTAGAGTTTAAATTCCAATGTTTTCAAGGAAACAGAACATACAGGGTAGAGGCAGAGAGAAGGAAGTAGAAGAGTGCTAAGAATTTTGTCCTCTTCAGGAGAAATGAAATAACTTCATTAATTATTTATATTTATAAAATAGTTTTTTATAATGCTTGTTCGAAATTAAATAATAACCACAAGTATGACCACCAGATGGGGAGAAGGATGGAGAAAGGTTATCATTACAGCTAAAGAAGGAAAAGAGGGGGAAAATACTAGAAAAAGAAAACGTTAAAAATAGAAATAGATATCATAAGATTAATCATATCAGTTACAGCATAAGCAATTATGTTAAATTACTGTTATTCTTAAATTGGGTTTTAAAAATTATCTATATGTTATATACAAAAAAATAACCAAAATAGTATGAAACAAAACATTTTCGTGGGTGAGAAAGTGATGCACAAAGATATGCCTGGCAAAGGGTAACAAAAATAATTGAGTAGCAACATCAAAAACAGATATAGTTTATTTGGGGTAAAAAATGATCAGAGAAAAGAGGGTTATTTTACACTGATAGAGGATATGTCATTAAATATTATGCATGTAACAGCATATCATTGATGTACATATGCAAAGCAAAATCTGTCAGAAACACAGGGAAATGACAAACCCACAAGCATAGTAGAAAACTTAAATGAACCTTAATGGATACTTCTAAAAAATTTGATTATCTTGTCCAAAAAATAGAGATTAGATTCTTTTCTAAAATGTTCTTAACATTTACTGAAATCAACCTTGTGTTAGCACACAAAGAATGATAGACTCTCCAAACTGGAAACACTATTTTCTCATTGAAAAGCAAGAATATTAGAAATTAACAACAAAATTAAACATAAAAATTTATCCAATTAGAAACTGAAATTTTTATGAGATTTTAATATAGAATTACAAACTATAGAAAAATTAAAGATAATATATTAAAATCTAAGGTGTACCTTGTGTTCAGAGGAAATTGTATAGATTTAAGTGTACTTATTAGAAAATAAGATCAAATATAAATAAAATATTCAATTTAAAAACCTAGAATATGAACAACTAAATATCCTTCAGTAAATACAAAGAAGTAGCAAAGGTAAGAGCAGAAATCGATCATAAGTTGACCAGGGTATGAAGAAATTAGGACTCTATATTTTCAGTTTTCAAATCGTTGAAGCCTTTTGGGAGGCCAATTAAAAATATATATATATTAAAATGTCGAATGTGTATATATTTATGCTTTTTGGAATCTATCCTATACTAAAAGTCACCCCTGTCCCCACATATCATATAATGGAAGGCTCCTCATTCCAGCTTTGGTTTCAACAGCAACACTTGAGAAAGATATTAATGACCATCAATAGAGTCTGATTAAGTAAATTAAGTTATATTCTTGTATAAAATATTCTGTCATGATCAAATGAATGATTGTTCTCTGGTCTGACAGAAATAACAGGGATTTATTATTAAATGTAAAATGTATGCAACAAAACAAGAATTTGTGATACGGTGCCATTTTTAAATTAGATATGTTAAGCATTTAAAAGTATCTTCCTATAAAAAGCTAGACTATACACCAAACTGTAAATAGTTATTACTCTGTGAGGTAAAGAATTAGGGGACGCTTTTAGTATTGAAATAAATAAATTTTTTTAACCACAACCTATGCTTAACTTTTATAACAATAATAATAACCATCATCCTAGCTTTTTCTTGACATGACAAAAGGCCTAGGCTTCTGTCTCAGCCCTATCTATTTCTTAACATGTAACTTTCAGCAAGTCATAAATTCTTAGTCTCATGTTTTTCATTTGTTAATTGGGGATAACGGGAGCTGTTTTATCTACCCAAAGGGTCATTGCAAAGAATAAATGGAACAATAAAGGTAACGTGCTTTCAAATCCACAAAACACTGTACGAATGTCAAGGATATAGGGAACTGAAATAAAAAGAGAGATGAAAGAAATGGAAAATAATACTGCATCGCTTGTAGGTGAAGACACTGATTCTTCTTGCAACTGAAAGTATCAAAAAGAAACGTCCCAAAGAGGCTAAAGAAGCTGTCAACCCTGAGAAGCAGGCTGATGGAGAAGCAGGTCAGAATACAGTCTTAGGGAAGACTTAGGGAAGGAGACTGCTTGACCTAACTCGTGCAAAAATCAACCAATCAACCCTTATTTTAAAAGCCATCATCTCTTGAGTAAGAAAGACTATTGTTTTAAGAGTGCAAACTCACAAAACTACCTATGCAAGAGTTTTCCTCACTCCTACTTAATTTTCTTTCTTAAAAGGTCAAAGGTAGACCTCATATAGGAACTTATTGGCCTATAGGATCTTCATTGATGAGAAGAAATTTACTTTTGTAGAGTAATCAGATTCCAGAAAACAACAGAGAATTGATTTGTATGAAGATTACTCATACAGTATGTGTGCAAATTTTCCCTCAAATTTATACCTTAGAGAAATCTTCTACAAGTTGTCTCACTAGCCCACAGCAATAATAAATACATATAGAAGATTAATGTCCTCAGAAAGAATAAGTAATTTTAAAGCTATGTTTCCTTATTAATACTTTTATTTCAAAATGACCTTGTTATACTTGGCCTCAGGACATTAAACTTTCAGGTAGAAAGAGAGACAATAATAAATTGGAAGCCTAGGAGACAAAAACTGATTATTTTCCATTTCCTGTACCACCTCCAGGCCAATGGTGCTAAATAAATGTTAAATTATTATAAAACTTGGCCTCAAAAGAAAGCCCTGTGAAAGAGAGAATAGATCATTCTGTAACCTTCACAAGAATATTTACAAGACTTCTGGAAGTTTGTGCAGTATTTGAATAAAATAAAAAAGTAAAAGCCTCCTTGGTGGTAAGACAGACCCCAGTTCTTGAGCCAAGTTTTCCATCCTCCAGGAGTATGGGCTCTATCTTTAATGTGCCTGTTGGAGCTTCCGTGTCTAGCACAGTATCTGGCACACAACCGGCTCTCGATAAACATTTGTTAAGTGAATGTTTAAAGAATTCTAAAGGTTATGGATTTTTTCCCCCGCTCTTGTCATTATCAACATCACAGTGTGGATTCAGCTTTGTAGAAACCAAGGACTTCCTGAAGTTCTGTCTGACCTTTATTAACTGATTATTTATTCCAAACTTGGAGGTGACAGCCAAGGAATGGATTAAATGAGGAAGGAGATTGGCGGAAATTGGTAATTGGTTCTTTTCACCTCTGATATGCCCTGCAGTGTTAATGGTAAGCCAGCACTACCTAATACCTTACTTAGGTGAAAACTCCTACAAGCAAAGGTTTTCAGGTATCAGACATTGGCAAAGCAGGTCAGAGGAGATTGAGGCATCCAAAGGAAGGAGAATAGAAGTTACAAAAGAGGTGACAAAAGACCACACATAGGCTCTGTCACACATTTCAACATGTCTAAAATGAATTTATCAGTATTTTCATGAAGTTGAACAAAATCTTTAAATAGCTCCAACTTTATAACTTCTCCATTTGCCTTCACGTCTCCATTAAGTCTCCATTTATCTCGATTCATTGAGACATCAGCACATCTTTGACTTTCCCTTTCCTTGCACTTATTCAGTATTCATCTTTAGAGCATCTGCTATTGGCCAGGCTTCATGCTATGTTCTAGAGAGGGTGCAAGTCTGACTTCTCGAAAATTCATGCTCTAGCCCCTGAGATACCACTCACCTTAAGTCCTCACTAATAATTTCGATAGTCTCATAGCTATATTTTCTCTTTCTGATATATCTGCATCTATTCCAATATTCACCCAACAGCAGATTTAACTTTCTCTTCAGTGTAGTATATGTGTATATTTATATTTCGTGGTCTAGATATTTATACTGTGGCAAGCAATGCTAGATACCTATCTACTACACAATACTAAAAAAACCTTGACTTTGTTTTAAACAGCTCACGTCACGTGATTCTAGCTTTCACTGAAGTAGCCATGTAACACTTTCTGGCCAAGGACGTATAGCAGAAATTGCTAGGTGGAACTTCAGTGAAAGCTTTTTAAAAATGAGAAGACTCCACTGAAATGTGTACATAACCCTTCCCTTTATCCCTCCATGTCTTACTGACTAGAACGTGGACCTGATACTGTAGATATTTCTTGTTATAACCATGAGACAAGAAGGCTATGGACTAAAGACAAACCTAGGATGGCGAATAGAAATATAGAACAAGCTCTGGTCCCTATTGGCACTGTGAAGCTGCTAAACCTGTCCCAGACTGCCGATCTCCATACTTCTCACAAATGTATATTGTTTAGTCAGGTTTCTGTTACTTGCAAACATGATCCTGACACATGCAGCCCCTCTCCTAACCACACCTTGTTTCACTCAGGCAATTGCCCCTTCTACTGACAAGCTCATCTACTTCTTGTCAGCAAAATGGACCACGAACTTTGGGCCTTTGATTCTCTCTTCCTCCTACAGAATATAAGTCCTCTCCCCCGCTTCCTTTCTAGACATCGAAATCCTACCCTCTTGTGTAAGGACAAGGTTGCAAGCTATTTAAAAAAAAAATGCTTTTACACCAGGTTGGCCTAGCTTTAAATCCTAGCTTCTCTACTAACCAACATGATGATCCTGGATCTTAATCTACATTCCCTTCATTCTCTTCATCTGTAAGATGGAGATGACAATGTCTACTGCATCGGATGATTCAATCAGAAGTTAGCAAATTACAGCCCATGGGTCAAATCTGATTAATGGCCTGTTGTTGTAAATAAAGTTTTATTGGAACACTGCCATACCTGTTTGTTTATGTATCGTCTATAAGTGCCTTCATGCTACAATAGTAGAGCTGAATAGTTGTAGCAGAGATTCTATGGCCTGCAAAGCCAACAACATTTACACTCTGGCCTTGAGTGTTGGGTATCAAAGGAGGAAATCAATGTTAAGAGCCTAGCACAGTACCGTCATGGAGTAGAATACTCAGAAATGGCAATGGTGAGGTCACGGATAAAGGGGGCCTATGGCAGAGGAAGTGCTGTCCAGAAGACTGAAGGGCTAGATGTTGCTGGGTCTTTCAGGAAGTCATTATAGATAGTGTCAGGTTCCTAGATTCTCAGTCCAGAAACAATTTGTTCAGTGCTCTGATAATAGGACTTTTTCTCAGGGCAGATAAAAAACAACTAAGCTCACAAGAGACTAATGGATAAAACGTGTAAACTTGCTGCAGGAAACCCTTGCCTTTCATGGAAAGAAAAGTTGTTTCAACTAATTGGAAGTAACTCTACTTCAGAAATAGTAACATGTTACTGTTTTTGTTAAGGAATGAATTTGCATCCCCTGAGTATATAGAACAAGATACTTAGCTAGTGAGTAAACCTATTAAGCACCAACACACATCTCGATGAGGCTTTTATTCCTCTGCTTATCACCAACCCGTTGCTAATCCTAGAATGTAATACAATGAAGACTTTATAAGTGTTACCTGCTTTCCAAAAATAAACTTAAAAACAAAAAAACACCAACTGATCTCACTATGACAGAAGTAAAAAGAAAATGAAGGAAAATCTAGTAGTTTCTTAACCAAAATAAGAGTTTTCTGTTACCTGAAGAGTAGAACTTTCTAATATGTAGAGTCATTATATTTTTTGTAATGGAGAAAACCATAAACTATACATGGGGGGAAAAGTACTATATTTTATAAGAAAAATCATATGCTATAAGGGTATTTGCAAATTTAAGAAGAAAAAGGGAGAGGGAGGGAGGGAAGAAAGAAGGAAGGAAAAAGGAAAAAAAGAGGGTGGGAAAGAGAGAGAAAGAGGGAATAAAGGGAGGGAGGGAGAGAATGAGGGAAGAGAGAGGGAGGAAAGTGGAAGGAAGGAAAGGAGGAAAGAAGGAAGGAAGTCCTAACAAATACCTGTAAAGAAGGTTCTGGTGAAATGTCTCCCAAATTTGTTTCATTAAATTGTAATCTTAATATATGTTCCACCAAAAAAATAAATAAATAAAAGATGTTATGGTCATATACATTTGGGAAATGCTTCATATCCATCCTTTCTTAGAGAATCACCATAGATATTAGCATATCTAATGCTCTGAAAGGCCTGAAAGGAAAAAAAAAAATGACATACTTCGAAACTGATTTCACAGTGACCTTTTAAGCGTAGTAAAGTCTAAAGCAAGTGCCATGTAAGTGTTTTTAGTAAAATATACCAACAACATAATCCTAAACAAAATGTATCTAGAATTTCATGTGTTTTTAAGATTTTGTTCAGTCTACGGCCATGCTACCCTGAACACGCCCGACCCCATCTGATTCAGAAGCTAAGCAGGGTCAGACCTGGTTAGTACTTGGATGGGAAACCACCTAGGACTTCCTATGAAATGAACTACTAGTGCAAAACAAACATTGAAAATACCCTTAAAATATCACATTAGGTTAAAGAGAAGCCTATAAAGGTTTTAGTGAGAGATTCACCTAAGCTACAGTTTCTTAGTCTGGGCACTATGAACATTTTGAGATAGACAATATATGATTGTTGGAGGCTGCCTGTGCATGTAGGATATTTACAGCATCCCTGGTCTCTAAATGTTAGATGCTAGTAGCAACTCCATGCTCCCTACCATGCCCCTGAGTGTGACAACCAAATACTTTATCTCCAGCCATTGTCAAATGTCCTGTAGGAGACAAAATTGTTCCTGGTTGAGAATCAGTGGGGTAATAATTGCAGGCCAGAACTGAGCCCTGATGTGTCATTCAAATAACTGTAGAATTATGTTAAATCCATAATATCTCCTTGGGTAAGTGTTAATGTATTTCAGTTCAACAGATGTCTATTGAGTACCTATGTGCAAAATACTTTTCTAATACAATGAAGGATAATAAAAACAAACCTGAAATATGGTTCCTTCCATCAAGAACTTCAAAAGATAAGATATTTCTACAGTAATTGACTATTTGAATTCTATATGTTTATTTAATACTCTTTGAGAAATTTAGTAATATATTTATTGAATGTCTAAGCATATTTATTGGAGTAATATGTTTGCAAGTATTCTAGAAAGAATGGTCTGAAAGATTTAAGTAAAACTATAGAACCGACATATTATTTTGTTAACAAATATTTGATGAATGAATAAAGAAACCCATATAAACTACTGAAAGGAAGTCTTCAAAGGTGCTTTCAAGGAGATGGATTTTCTTCTGCGCTACAATATATAACAGAGTAATGCTGGTCCTTTTCCGGAGATCTAAAGGACTTATCAAAAAGCCCATACTTTAGCTTGGAATTTCTATTTTTCTCTGTAGTTTGGGATATTAAACTTGCATAAGTTGGAGAGTTCTGAAAAAATCTGAGGATGACTAGGTGGATTGGCAGAAATCTGGTCTTTGAGCTGAAGGCCTGAGATGTGCTGCTCTGGGCCCAGTACAGGAAGCACATCTATAGAAAAAGAACTGACCTGGAAGGCAGGAGACCTTGCTTCTAATGGTGATTCTGACACTAATCTGAAGTCTCATTGCTTGGAGGTTTTTTTGTTTGTTTGTTTTTTAGGTCATTAGAAACCTAAATACACTTTCCCTGTATAAAATGAGAATTATGTCTCCTCAGTCTACCTCAAATTAAATTCTGTAAATAAAAACATGACCTAAAATTGGCTGTACAAATATAAGCCGTTAATAATCTGTAAAATTGAGTGACTGCACTGAATATCCTCTCGGGTTGTTTCCAAGCTCTGAAAAATCCAGTTTTATCACCAAGCTTCCTCAGGTCTCCAAGATAGTCTGTGTATTTATGAAAAAACAACATAGAGGTATTGGCCTCCTAAAATTCACTTGTCATCTTTCCTAAGCAGGCTAGACTGAGATCTAGGTAAAATTGTCTAGTGATTGACATTTTTGCAAGGGACAAAAGGAACATACAAATGAACAGTCATGTCATTTATGGGACCTGGGGGAATACCCTACTTGAGTTTTAACATTTAGGAAGAAACTGTGTCCATAAAAGTTGTTGTGTTTTTTTCCCTCTAACTTCTCAGTAGCAATTTAGAGTAAAGAACCATGCCCCAGGCCTTGGTGCCCTGAGTGTGGAAGGGGCTGCAAAGTGCATTCCATCTCTTCTAACTGAACTGCCTTTCACGCAGTGGAGAAACTTAGATTTTACTGCTGAGATCTAACCAAAATACTTCAGGACTTGGCTCTCCACTGGTGTTATGCATGCCCACCAAACACCCCAGTATCTCTTCCTTGGGTAGCAAAAGATTTCTTAGGAAAGAGGAAGCCACTAGCCCTAGGTTTAAATCAAGCAACAGGCCACATTTTTACAGAGCGAGATGGTCAACGTGCATTTGGCTTCACGTTCTCAAGAAACAAACTAATCGTAGCAATAATATTACTATCATCTGTGTAATATTTTACAGTACATCCTGACATACTCTCAGGTTCATTAACATTTTTAAAAAGTGCTTGAATGCACCTGGTGAAACTGATTTTTACTTAATATATATATTGCTATCCATTAAAAGCAAACCCCACCTTTGTGATTTTCTCTTTTAGTTTTTCCTGAGAGAAGTCAGTACATCCGAACAAAAACATCAGAAGTTAATGGAATATTGATGGAAGATTTTTTAAAATTATTGCTAAGGCTGGATTAAATCTCAGTGAAAATTAGGTTCCTACTTCCAGCTGTTCTTCAGGATTCATGGGAAGCAGCAGTGCCAGTTGGAAAGTTCTGGTGTGAAAACAATTTTCTTACTAAGAACCTACTCATTGTAGCCTGTCAGCAAACATAAGGTTTAGATATTTTGTGAAAACATTTCCTCATAATAGCCCATAGAATGCTTCCTGGGAAATATTTGTGAGAAAGAAGACAGAATTCAGTCAAGGAAGCTTGTGACCACAGAGGACAAGATACTCTATATAAGTTTCTCCATTTGGCAGATCCTGCACTCTTCCGATACAAAAGCTCAATGGGGTGCACCTATATTTAGCATTTCCCTTGTATAAATGGGAATCTGTAATCTCCTCATACATGGCCAGGATGATTCACTTTGTTTTTTTTCTGACTGTTGTTGCTAATTGGAGAATTATCTCACTGCAGCATTGTGCAGCAACTATGGTTCCCTTCTAGACTGAATCTTTATTAGGTAAAAGCAATGCTAGCAAAGACAATTCTGAAACCACAATATTTTAACTCAAAATATTTAACTGAAAATACTTAATGGTAAAACACCACCATCCAGTGATTTTTATGGAAGTTTTTCAAAACATGAAACTAACACTTAAAAAGTAAACTAAGGCCATGCTTATTTTAATTAGTCACTGTGTGGCTATTAGGTAATTTTACAGATGGATGAAAAACATCAACATCAAATATTTTATTGAGTTTCCATTTGCCAAGGAACTGTGTCCTGGGGGGTAAAATAGTATATGCTCACAAAGAAAGTGCAATCTGGTGGTGAGATAAGTCATATAGCCCCCAAAGTTTAATATAAATATAAGAGCTAAATAGTAAATCAACCAAAATTATAAACATGCCTCATGCATTACTTGAGGATTTTCTATAGTTGAGTTAAGAAAAAGATGAATTTATTAGGGGCAAACGTCTATATGAAATATGGAAAAGCTTCATAAAGAAAGATTAAAAGCTGGGCCTTAAAGTTGGCTAAACTTCGTCCAGGTAGAGAAAATACGAAAATACCTTTATATGGGAAAGTCCATCAGTCTAACTGTAATTCAGTGTGTACTGTGCTCTGTGCCATACTCTGTTCTAGGTTATAGGCCCATAGGGATAGACAGAACAGATACAGTCCCTGCCCTGATAGAATTAGTAGTCTGGTCCCTTAAAGAACATCAGGGGCAAGAGTTGGGAAGAGCGAACAGATCAGCAATAATAGAAAGGTCCTATAGGGACAGGACAGGAAATAAAAATAAATGGGTGTACTGGGATAAGACGGTAGAAGATCTGCTACAAGACTGCTCCCAACAGTTGTGGGGTCAAACAAATCTCGATACATGGCAATCCCGTATCATCCTGGCCCCTCAAATATGTCACACAGACAAGAGTAAGTGAAAATGAAGGGGAAGAGGTGAGAAGTTGGGAAGGGATTATAAATGAGCACTTGAATTGGGGCAAGGAGGGACACAGTTTTTGCTAATTACCTAAATCTGGTTTAAACATCTTTTAACCTCAGCCAGCAGTCATTTTCTTTATGACTAATTGATCAAGTTGATCCACATTTGAATCCCTGTTCTTATTAGCTGCATTAACACATTGTTCACCTTCACTGAGCCTCAGTCCCACCACTGTAAACTGACATAAAGATACAGTTGTTATGAGGATTAAATAAGACAATGGAAATATAAAGCACCTGCGGTTCTCTTTCCCCTCTCTCCACCTCTAATCCCTGCCCAGCCCCATCCTACTGATAGCAGAATGATTGCCCAGGTTCACCAAGCCCTGGAGAATATTCTGACTTTGACAACCAAGCTGCTGCACTTGAACTGTATCCTGCGTAGACAATAAAGAGCAATTGCAGATTTGTGAGCACAGGACTGATTTGTTTTCCCTCATTCCCATTGGGGCATTTCATGTTTTAATATAGCAGTTCCATCTGAGGGTTGAAAGCAGGAGGGAGAGATAGTAAAGACAGTTCTGAACTTCCTGAGCCCATCTTTTGAATCATGGGTATGAAGAACAGGCAGTTAAATAACAGGTCATACTGTAAGAAGTGGGGCTAGAATTCAGGACCACATTCAATGGTTTCAGGGTCCTGTGCTATGACCCCCTATGTCATACTGCTTGTTTGAAAATGAATCTCCATTTATGCCTTACATCTGTCAATGTCTTACCACTCCAAGAGTAGCTGCATTTACATCCTATCTTTAATTATAAAATGAGTTTGTGTTTAAGGAATATCAAGAGTTATAAGAGATAAGGAGGTTTTTGTTTTTGTTTTTGTTTTTTGATAAGAGAAGCTATATAGAGTTGCCCTGAAATCAGACTAGAACTGCTACAGAAATAACTCTTTACAACAAATAACGAAAACCACATCATCAGTAAATCATAAACTGGGGGAGGGAAGCTATTATTTTAATAAAATCTACTAAAAGCTTTTTTTGGCTACAGGTGCAATTCACAAATCTCCACAAATCAAGTAGCTGCTCCTATTGATCCTAGAATCAGAACAGACCCCCAGGGTATGGTGAGGACCGGATAGGCTTAGAATCTTGTAGTTTTTTCTTGGAAATCAAACCAAAAATGATTAAGTAAGGGATCGTGGCACAGTTGAAGAATAACAGTACTGAAATATAACATTATTCTTTGTATTTCCTGTTCTATATTAAATTTCTCAACAAATAAAAAGTACTTTTCTAAAATGTAGGGTTTTTTTGTTTTTTGTAAATTAAGTTTTTATGGTGACATTGGTTAATGAAATCCAGTAAGTTTCAGCTGTATACTTTAACAGTAAGGCATATATATATTTACACTCTGTGTTCACCTCCCATAGTTAGATTTCTTTCTGTCACCAAATATTTGACCCCCTTTACCCCATCTACCTGCTCCTTCCCTCCTCCCCACTGGTAACCACTAGTCTATTGTCCATGTCCATTAGTCTCCGTTTGTTTGTCTTGTTCATTTGTTCCTTTTAGGTTTATAACCCACATAGAAATGATATCATGTGATTTTCAACTTTTTCTGTCTGGCTTATTTCACTTAGCATGATTATCTCGAGGTCCATCCACGTTGTCGAAATGGAACTAAAATGTAGTTTTTAAAAAACTATATTTATCCTGTAATTATAGGATTAGCAGAGCATTAAAAATAAGAGTAAAAACTTTAAGTGAAAATATAAAAGTGTTTCAGATTTTTAAAACTTAAGACATGAAAGTCTATTAACCCCGACCCAGAGTTAAAAGAGCCACATGTAGGTCATGGATCAGGTCTTGTAAAAATTTCTTCTTGACACATTTCCATTGTTTTGTTCAACTTAAAATACCATAGTTGTTCATTATCATATTCCAATAGAGGAGAAGGAAGGAGTTCTCCTTCTTTGCTAACCACAGTGAAATTTGTAAAAATTAACATTTGAAGCTAAAGTGGAATGGGCATAATGGGGTTCTTTATGTTAAGACACTGGCAAAACTCAGTCTTCTGCAGCAAGACTTAATTAAAGATACTTAGGCACCCAGCTCGCCCCCAGGGAGCAGCTACTTAAATGTTACTTGTGAAGTACTTTTGAAGAAACTCTCCTCCATAAACTACATGTGGGGGTGGGGGTGGGAGGTAGTTAAGAAAAGTGCACTGTAATCACTAAATCTGGATTAAAGTTCCAGGCTGATTGGATGGCCTATCTGTGTGACCTTGGGTGAGTCATTTAACTTCCCCAGGACTCCCATCTCCTCTATGACGTGGGAAGACTGGATAAGAGGTAATGGCTACTGCAACTATGTGAGTCTTTGGGTTTTGGGGGAACGAGGCAGAGGATCTTGTTGAGTGACACATTTGAGGAGAGGGCATGCACCACCACAAGGCAATCACTAAGAGTCTGCCCAGGGCTAATTAGGCAACTCTTTTTTTCTAATATCTCCAATAAAGCTTCCTGCCAATGTTTATCTGGCCTTGAATACAATAAAAAGTCAACCATCAACAAACTTCAGAGGTTATGTAATACTAGGCAGGCCTTGTCCAAACCTTGTTTTTCATTTCCAATGTGACTTAGGGATAGGAGAAGCAAACACTCAGCAAATATCCAAAGCACATGCTAGAGTGTAGGCACTGGGCTTCCCTGTGCTAACTGCTATGGAAGTATCATGAATCTGATAGGCATAGTCCTTGCCCTCAAAGAACTTATAGTCTAGACAGGAGGATTCAGACATACCAGTAAGCAGAAGAAACACCAGCAGAGGGGTTTGCATCAATGCTACAGAACTCAGGGCTGAACTACATATCTTGGGAAATTAAGGCAGGCTATTGGGAGGAGGTAACAACGAAGCTAAGCCTAGAGTACACGTGCACTGATGTTCAATAAACCAGAATTTATGTGAGACAATTGATCCCTGAAAATCCACTTGTGAGGCTGTATCAAGAGTGGAAATTTGTCATAAGAAGAGCCAATAAACCATACAGAATAAGAAAATATGTGTGTTTAGGTTAAAAACAAATATATAACTTGAAACAAAATTCTAAGCACTCACTATTATTTTGGCTTCTCTCCTTTTCTCCCTTCACTCTACAAGTGTTCCTGCATGATGGTTTTCTAACTTTTGTTCAAATAAAGCTTTAACAAGAGCCTTAGTATCCAAATACAATACAATAAGAAATGCTGCCTTGGTTGAAGTTGTGGGACAGACCTGAAACTGTGCCCAAAATCTAACCTCCCACCCCCATCCCCAAGTTGCCCCTGAGACATCATCTTAGAAGGGCTCAGCAAAATTCAATTTGCAAAACAATCACCTGGTCTACCTCTCCTTTTAGGAATGAAGCTCTGTAACATCTTTAATTTTTCATTTAATTTACACCTTTAATTTCCTTTTCAAGAAATTGAGCTTTAGTTTGTCTAAAATCAACTATACCAGTGAACTTTTGTTTGGCTATAAAAATTCCAACATTGCTGAAATAATGAGCTCATTTTCAAATCATGCTTCCTTACTCAGAGAAGTAACATGAGAGAATGAGAGAGCCGGGCATGGAATCCAGGTCTCCTCATTCAGGCCACTCTGCCCTGCTGCCTCTTCTCAGAACATAAATCAACCATAGGCATACGCATCAATCTACATGTTGTACACAGTCTCTTTTCTTTTCTGATTTGTAGATTTATTGCTAAATCGAGAATTGGAGGATTCCATGCTAGTTATTGGCCTTTTCCAGTTGAAGTTCAAGACCCAGGAGGAAAAAATAAATAAGCAATAAACACCCAATAACACTTTACATATACTCCTGCTAAGAGAGCTCAGATAGACTCATTCTCCTTAAACAAGACAAGGCATTAAAGCAAATGGTACCTTTTTCTACTGTATTTGTCTGGATGAAAGATTTCAGATACCTATAGCTAGCGTGAGTTCTCGACCAGTCAGTTTTTGTTTGTATGTAAAAGAAAGCACTCTGCTGTCTGAATTAAAAAAAGGGTATTTATCGAAAAATGTGAGCATAAGATTCAGGACGATTCAACTTAGAAACAAGCAAGAACCAGAGATTGGCCACTACTGGGGATGTTTATAGTATCACCACAGCAAGATGCTACCCCAATTCCAGTTTCACCCATCCTTTCTCCTCATGCTACTCATTCAAGATTCACCCTTCCAAGACAGAAACATCCAACTGGCTAAGCTTCAGTCATATGCCCATATCTCTCTGCCATTAAACAAGAGAGGGTTCCTGGCATCTCATAGACACACAATGGGAAATTCCCCAAAGTCTGTAAGTAAATTCAGATGCTAGACAGCCAAAAAATGCCAAGTATCACATTATCTAGATGGTATGAGTCAAAGATTGTTATTAGACATTTAATTATAGATGAATATAAGATATTTAAACTATAGGTAAAGGTAAGAAAGAAGAGTAGAAGTTTCAATTCCAGAAAGAATTAAAATTTTTGGACCATAAGGAACAAGAAGAAAGGTGTTTTAAGGCTTCATTGCATTCATTCTGTAGAACAATTTTATCTTAAGTGTAACCTATAAAATATACCCTGTTTCATCAGATACTCATCATGTATCTCTATTTTTGAGACTCAAAATGCTAAGTAGCACATTAAAGATTCCAAAATGTTATTTCATTTGCCATTTTCCAAACTTCTTTCCCATTGAGTCCTTGACACCCACAGAATCAGTATTTCATAAACCATAACTTTGAGAAATGCTACTTCTGATGAAAGAAGTAATCTCTTGAATGCTATGAAACATGTAAGGCCATTTCACGGGAGTTAAGACCTTTCTCTCTAGGGGAAAAGACCTCTCAAATATTCAGTCCTTAAAGTAACTTAATTGATGATTATTATTTAATCTTTGATTCCATTGAAGTTATAGTAGCCTACTCTAATCACGTTTCAGAGTTTCCCAAAGGTAAGGACTTTGATTAAATGCTCCATTCAAAAGCCGTAGGTTGCTGAATGGTTAAGAAAACAAAACCTTAAGTATGCTGCCAAACAAGACTCACTTTGGATGAAAAGACACACACAGATTGAAAGTAAAGAGATAGAAAAAGATATATCATTAAATTGGAAAAAAAAAAAAAGCTGGCATTGCAATACTTACAACAGACAAAATAGACTTTAAAACAAAGGCTATCACAAGAGACAAGGCAGGACCCAGTAATTCCACTCTTGGGTTTTATCTCAAGGAACTCAAAACACTACTTCAAAGGGACATGTGTTTCCTGAATGTACGTTCATTGCAGCATTACTTACAATAGCCAAGATATGGAGGCAACCTGGGTGTCCATTAATGGATGAATGGATAAAGAGGTGGTATATATATACAATGGAATATTACTCAGCCATAAAAAAGAATGAAATCTTGCCATCTGCCAAAATATGGATGGACCTACAGAGTATCGCGCTGAGTGGAGTAAGTCAGACAGAGAAAGACAAATGCCATATGATTTCACTTATATGTGGAATCTAGAGAACAGGATAAACAAACAAACAAAACAGAAATAAGCTCATCGATAGAGTATTTTGATGGTTGCTGGATTGCGGGGTTTGGGAGGTTGGTGAAGGGGGAGGGGATTAAGAGGTACAAATTGGTAGTTACAAAATAGTCATGAGGGTGTAGAGTATAGCATGGGGATTATAGACACTAGTATTATACGATGTATAGTGTCAGATGAGCACTGGATTTATTGGGGTGATCACTTCGTAAATTATATAAATGTCTAACCACTGTGTTGTATACTTGAAACTAATATAATATTGTATGTCAACTGTAATTGAAACAAATTTTAAATATTTTTTAAAAAACAACTATCTTGAGGGCCACTTCTAATGGTCAATGAGTAAGTGGTAACTCTTCTACCTCTACTTAATTGGCAAAGTTTGATGGACTATCAGAAGCCCTCTTAAAAAGGAAACATAAATTATAGGGAAAATACTAGAGCTTTTGGCTGGATGTGAAAGTGCTATTCTCCATTCCCTTGTCTGTAGGAGCCCTGGGTCCTTCTCTCTCCTACAGTCCACAGCCCATGTGCCCTACATTCAAATAGCACTGCCAGCCTTCATGTTGTCCATTTCTTTGTAACCAAGAACTGACAGCTGAGAGCATGAGACATCACTGAAATCACTTCCTTTCATTTTTACCCCCTTTAATTAAATGGTGATAAAAAAAATTAATCCCTGGCGAAGTCTGAGAGTGAGAGGTATCAAGTGTTTTATCATCACATCCTGCCAGCAACTTCATACTTGGCCTTGTATCCAGGCAGCAGATTATTGTAGCTTGCCCGACAAACATGATTAATAACTCAGCCAGAGCTTTTGTACTAGATGTAGTGTTTGCCAAAAATGGCAGGACTCAATGGAGAAGGGGGCACTGCAGTGACAGTTACTTCCCTGCCATATGACCCTTCTTTGTAATTAAAAACCAAACTCAATTATGTAGCAAACATCCAATGACATAAGTCTTCTCCTCCCTCCTTTAAGTGATGATTTCTGATGCTGAGATTATTTTCACAGCTCTAAAATAAAGCAAAGGAAATATGTGATTTCTCCAAATGCAGTTTCCACATTCAACATTCACAGCCCCAGGCTTGGAATCTTTATCCCTGTGCATGAGATACACAGGACACTAAGTGTATTTGTCAGGAAGAAGAGAAGCTTTGAATCGGTGCATCCTCTTTACCTGATGCCATTTGAAAACTTGCTGTGGCAGAAATGAAAGAAAATCAGGAGGCTATACTATCCCCAGACACTCTCCAAATGAGGTGGCTTGTTGGTGAGCAGGTTCCAGGGCTATTTCTGCTGCCGAATAGTTTTGTCAGTTATACCATTTTTCTCCCACTTTGGTACAGTTCGTTCCTTATTGTTTAGTGTGGTTGCTTTCCTGCTGTGGCAGCTTCCAGACAGCAGCTGTGATGCCACCCACCAGCATCCCAACAATGCCAACCAACTCAAGTAAACAGGTTGTGTGTTTTGACCCCTCCTACACACACGTGCAAGGAAATGCTGGTGATGCAGATTTCAGCTGGGGGATGCCTCTAAGGGAGCAGCAGACCCACACAAGGGAAGCTAAATCCTGCCTGGTTTGAATTTGAGGGAATAATCACTTTATTTATAAAGTTCCCCTCCTACCATTGCCCTGGAAAGCAGTAACAATAGTGAGTAGATAAAAACGTTAATTAAGACATCATAAGCCACCCTGAAGGCACAGGAATAAAAATAAAGAAGGAATTTGCTAAAGGGGGAGTTTCAAAAGGGTAGGCTAAAGAGAAATAAAGTGAAAGAGAAATACACTTGAGCTCAAAGGGCCCAAGTCCTGAGAGAGCTCCAAGGCAACAGCTCTGCAGCCCCAGGACCTCCACCAGAAAGGTGGGAGCTAGAAAGAGAAGCACAGGCAGCTACTGTACGACACATGTGATTGGACTGCTAGGTCTGCCATGTCTCTTAAAAGAACGAACCAATGGCATATGGACAGAGATGGGCCTGAATGCTCTATTATTTCCTCCAAAAGACAGTGGAAATAACCAGTAAACCCACTGCATAACCCCTTGTATAAAAATAAATAATTGTCTAATACACTCCAAAATAAGCATGTGATTTTTCAACTCTGAACCTGTAACCATCAGATATCTTTCCAATCTTCAAGGATGATAGTTATTTCCCCAGTAGACAGATAAAATCAATCAATCTGTAATCAGATCTATAATAAATGATCTTTAGCAATACTGTGTATAAGAAAGGGTGATTGCCCATAGATAGTCACAACCACATGCAACTCAGTATTAATATCAGAACTCTTAAAATGTGATCCATCACATGCATCCAGGGGGATGTGATAAGATTGCTATCCACCACTGTCTCTTACTTTTTCTTCATCCCATTGGGGAAAAAATTTCTAGTTCTCCTGAATAAAGCCATGAATCATGTTTCAAGTACTTCTGCAAATAGGAAATCATCTGACAATTTTAAGAGTACCACAAATTTTCAGAGCTATTATGTATTATAACGTGTTGTGGTCTGCTCACCAAGAGTAATAGCTAGAAGAAAAATATATATAAATCTCAATAATATTTACATTAATTTGTAGCATATATAGAAAAAAATGGGCTTCATGGAGACATATTTGTGCAAGATGGCCTTTTCACCTGATTTGACCCAATCTACACACTTATATCTTGGTACTAATTATCATGTAGGAGTTATTTGGTCCAAGTATCTATACGAAGAACCTAAAATGACTTTTTTTTTTTTAGTATAACTAAAGGCTTCGTTGAGAATGACAATCTCTCATTCTGTAACGAGAAATGTAAGGCTAATTATATGCACTTGTTATTCAATGACCTAAAAAGCTTTAGAATAGATTCAAACATCAGATTGCAGCTCATCATCACTCAGGGACCACGGCCAGGGTAATTGTCTCCATATTGATCCAACCTGTGTGTTTCTTATTCTTGTCTCAAGTGAGCTCTGATCACTGTTGAGATGCCAATTTCTTATGTTGAGGCCTATTGCTAAATACGAGTCTTTGCTTATGCACTTACTCAATGTACAATACTTGATTATTGAGTAGTTAGCACTGAAAATGCCTGAGTAGTGCCAGAGCTGTGCCTCTTACCTGAACTCCCTTTGCTTGGGCGCTCGCTGTAGAGATCAGCATCCCCTGGGCTCTGGTGGCTGCAGATTGCTCCATGTGCTCTACCTGAGAGTGAATTTGAATGGAAGAAATGACCTGCTTAGAGGCCTCACTGAGAACAGATTCTCTTAACTAACCCCACAAGCATGCCCTTCATGACCATGCTATGAGAGTCAATGATGTCCAGTGTGATGAAGACTTGCAAGTGAGAATCATGAGGCTATTTTTGCTTCTAGCTAAACAAAGAAATCCTGGTCTTAAAGAAATTATGCCTCAAGGTTGCTAGTTCTGATTAAAGAAAACAAACCCAAAACGTGGCTCAAGATTTTACATCATGTGTGAGTGTATAAACAATAGACAAATAGAAACTGCAATCACTTATTTAGGTGTTTTGTTTTGTTTTGTTTTGTTTTTAAGAGAGGCGGCTGTTATCAACACCTTATATAAAGTTAAAAATTAAGTTCATTCAAAGTTTCCCCCAAAATCCAAATTCGAGGTAATTTTCTAAGATAAATACCCAATCTTGTCTTTCATTTATTGTGATTTCCGTCAATATTTACTCTTTAAATTGAATAGTAACATGTTTTATATGAAACTGAGTCTGATAACAAAAACCACACATAAAAATCAATCTCATGATTTTAAACTCATATCTTATTGCAGTCAGTTTTTCTCAGATACTTGAGAGTTATGAGTTTTATGGATGTACATAATATTAATAAAGATTGTAGTTGTGCTCATAAGCAAAGAGAAAATTGGCTTTTGTAGTAACATTACAAATCTCAGATTCAAAAAAGATGTTATGAGCTCCTGCTCTGTGCTATAGAGTATGCTCAATGCTGAGAAAATAAATGAATAAAGCACAGTCCATTATCTCGGTTTGCTCACAGATAGTTATGGAACCAAAAAATAAGTAGCAATTGAAAACATAACGACAGGTACATCATTGGTCAGAAACATATTTGGCAGCAAGTATCCCAAAACCAAATGAGCAATGACTTTAAGAGGAAGCAATTTATTTGCCTAATTTAACAAGAAATCTGGGGATGGTTAGCTCAGGGCTGATTCTATGTCTCAATCATAGCATCAGCTACCCAGGTTTTTTTAAATCTTCTTACTCCATCATCCTTTGAATATGAGTTTCATCCTCATGGTCACACAATGGCATAACTAACACCATACATTTTATTCACATTCCAGGAAAAAAGGAGACAAAGACCAAAGGGAAGCATGCCATTTTTTAAAAAAATAAAAATCTAATTAAAAATAGGCAGAAGACCTGAATAGACACTTCTTGAAAGCATACAGATGGCCCACAGACATATGAAAAGATGCTTAAGTCACTAATCATCAGGGAAATACAAGTCACAATCACGATGTTATATCACTTCACACCTGTCAGAATGGCTGTTGTCAAAAAGTCAACCAATAACAAGTGTTGGTGGAGATGTGGAGAAATAGAAACCCTCATGCTCTGTTTGAGGAATTGTAAACTGGTGCAGCCACTATGGAAAACAGAATGGAGGTTCTTCAAAAAATTAAAAATAGAATTACCATATAACCCAATAATTTCATTTCCAGGCATTTATCTGAAGAAAACAAAAACACTAACTCGAAAAGACCTATGTACCCCTATGTTTATTGCAGCATTATTTACAATTGCCAAGATATGGAAGCAATCAATAGATGAATGAATAAAGAAAACACACACACACACACACACACACACAATGGAATATTACTTGGCAACAAAAAAGAATAAAATCTTATCATTTGTGACAACATCAACAGACCTAGATGGTACAGTATGCTAAGTAAAATAAGTCAGACAGAGAAAGACAAATAATGTATGACTTGACTTATATGTGGAAACTAAAAAAACAAAATAAACAAACAAAAAACACTCACAGAGTTAGAACAAGCTGATGGCTGCCAGAAGGGAGGGGGCTTGGGGAATGAATGAAAAAGGTAAAAGAAATAAGAGGTACAAACTTCCAGTAGCAAAATAAGAGTCATGGGGAAGTAATGTACAGCCCAGAATATAGTCAATAATATTTTAATATGAGTTAAAATATTATTTTAACTCTGTCACCAGATGGTTACTAGACTTAGGATGACAGATGGTTACTAGACTTAGGATGATCACATTGTAAAGTATATAAATGTAGAATCGCTATGCTGTACACCTAAAACTAATACAGTATTGTACATCAACTATACTTAAATTTAAAAAAAAAGTTTTCCCAGAAGCTCTATCTAGAAACTCCTGTATTTTAGTTGCCAGAAATAGGTCAGTCACCTATTAGCAAAGTAGTATGGGAAGATAAGTATTTTAGTTTTTGCCATGATGGGTTCCAATAAATGAGGAAGAAGTGAAGTACAACTGTGTAGAGTATTAGAGGAAACAGGAGATCCCAAGGGCATTCTAAGCAAAGGACACAGAAGCGGTCCTAGCACTGCAAGCTGTTCAGTTCGACTGGGACACAAGATTCATGCTGGGGAGTAGACAAGATGAGACTGGAGGTCTGTGAAAAGACTAGAGACAGGTAGGCATGTGAAATGTTTTAAAGAGTCACGTAAAGAGGCTATGCCATACTAAATAGTTTTGTCTTTGCAGTAGAGTTTAAAAGACGCCATTTTATCATAATAAGCTTTGTAGTTGATGTTACAGCCTTGCCTCACATCCCCATATCCTGCCCCAGTGTCTCTCAATCATGCCATTTCATCCCCTTACTCTAGTGCCATCTTTGCCACACAGTTTCTGATCTCTCCCCACCCCTCACCCCCGACTTCAGTGAGCACACAGGTGCAGGAAAATCTGAAAGCTCTCCAGGCTGGTGGATGTGTTCTGCTATGTTCTGCCTGGTGGTTACGTGGCAGGCACTCCTCTAGGGAGCATTTTGTATGCCTAGTTGTTTTTTGTTTTTTTTTTTTCATTAGAAATAAATTTAGTTGGGAACTCTGTGCCTGGCACTCTCATCCTGCAGAATTTGGCCAGAACCCTCCAGTGTGTCCAAAACAAAGCTCTGCCTTAATTGCCTCTGGCAAAATATTTGAAAATAAAATCCAAAATGCAAGGAAAGTATATTGCTGACATTGACGGTACCCAAATTGACACATTTGCCTGGTTAGAGAACTTATGTCAAAAAGAAATAAAAATAGAAATTCAAGCCACATGACCCTTACCTGGGCATGTTCTCTGGATTTGTGTAGAAAGCTCATTAGCATATTCCCTAGCCTCTCTTGATTGGAAGATACAGAGTACAGCTGTACAAACATTGCTCAAACAGCTTCCAAGAATATCAACAGAGAATGGCGATGTCAAATAGTAACTTTAATGAGAGCATTGTTGCTCGGAGATGGGAAACTGGCAAGTGCTGGGTGTGAAGCAGAGGAGGCAGAATAAACTGCATAGAAGTAAATGCCAAAGAATCAAGATGAAGGTTGAGATGAACCTATTTCACCTCAGGGATGGAAACCAAACAGAACCACCTCTGGATCTCACCGTATGCATAAATACAACACACACAGATATTCTTGGAAAGTTTTCCCACCAATGAGCTATAATTCAACTATAAATAAATTTTTTAACATCATAGTCATGAGAGTTTCTATTAATTGGCATGATAGATGAGTTTGTAAATCAGGGGCTGCTCTGATGTTTCCTATTTGTTCCCTTGTCATATCATTCAGGCATTGAACTATCATGATAGGCAACTTAACAGAAATACATTTTTGTCATCTCTGATTCTTCTAGAAGACAGGAAAGATGAGTGAAGGATCCTAGAAAAGGGAATATAATGAATGTACCTAATCATTTCTATTGGATTTGCTATGCCATTTGCCCATTCACCTGGATAATTGGCAGATGATCTTAACAAGTAAGACACAAGGCTTGGTCTTACACCATGGATCATTCTAGCGAACAGTGGTGACCAGAAAACCTTTCTTTCCTGGACCATTTCCTTTAATTGTGCCTCTCCACTCTCTTTTCCCTCATTCTTTTGCCTTTCTCCCTATCCAAAATCCCTTCGAAATTGGATTTTGAACTATCTATAAGTTTTGTATACCATAGAGAAATGAAGTCACGATTTAGAAACACTGGTATTGCAGAGCTAGTACCAGAACAGCCTATATTTGAATCCCACCTCTGCCATATCACCATGTGTGATTTGGAGAAAGGTAGTTAACCTCACTGAGCCTCATTTTACCTGAAATGGGGATGATGGGTCATCGTACCCACTGCAGAGAGTTGCTATGAGACTTAAAGGAATGACTAGACTTGCGCAGAGTGATCCTGACAAATGATAGTTATTCACATTATGGTACCTCTTCCCATGGTATTTGCATTGTAAACATTTCAAATTGGAATGAAGGAAAACTTGGACAGAGAAACATTTGGTAGAGGTGGGAAAGGAGGCTATGCTGCTTAAATATGAAGCTAAACCAAACCTTCAAATGAAACCTACGTTGAATCAGCGTTTCAGAGTTTGTGATGAGTGTGCCTGAAAGGCATGTGGCACCTTTTAGGGCCAACAATAATCCATGGTTTGACCTCTTGTTGGGTGTTCTAGGGTGCCCTAAGATGCTCACAAAGACCAGGGTTAACAAGCAAACACCCCAAAGCTCTGACCATACTGTAACTGGCTCTAAAGTTATCAGGTCAGTATAATGCATTTTCCGCAATTCTTAAAAAAGATCTAAAAAAAAAAAAAAAAAATTAAGATCATCAGCTAGCTAGGAAGAGAATTCAGGAAAATACATGAACCATTCTTCCAAACATAAAAGATAAGTGACATGTGGGGCTTTAAGAAATAATGTCCACTGAGACCAATGCCTTGCAGAGACTAAGTGCCTGCTGTCTTACAAGTCAGAAAGAAAGGATGACATTTGAAAGGGTCCTCCAAAAGTTTTGCTGTTTAAGAAAAATTTGCAACACCTAAATGAAAAAAAAAAAACTGCAGGAATTTTTTTTAACTGGAAAAATATCATGAACATTGATTTTTGACTGCAAAAAAAAAAAAGAAAAAAATAGAGATGCTGAGGCTCTGCAGAAACAGCAAGCATTGCCTGTGGCAAATTCACAAAATTTCATAGTTCCACCAGAAGCAAAGTGTCAGAGATATCCTCAGAGGAGCTACATTCCCAGTTGGAAATGTGAAATTTTAGCTCAGAAAGAAATCTGGGTGTTCTGCAAAAAGTTAAAACTGATTCTCTCTCTCTCTCTCTCTCGCTCTCTCTCTCTCTCTTTTTTTTATTTTGGGTGAGGCCAAGCCATCCCAAGGCGTGGAAAGTGATGAAGAAGAAGGTAAGGTCTGGAATCAAAAGGTGGAGAAGGGGTGGAGAATGGAAGGAGAGGTTCTGGGCAGGAGCGGGCCTAAGAAAGTTCAAAATGGAAGGGACAGGGTGACAGATGTACTGGAACCTTACAGACTAGGAGCTTACAATTTTGTTTAAGACCAGGTTCAGTGAATCAAACCCCCAAATAAGACCCGAAGACCAGGACTTCTTTTCATGAACTTTATTTCTGCCAAATCCAACCTCTTCTCTCTGTTCCTGCCTCTGGTATTTTCTTTTGATGAAACTGTGCCAGGTTTTTATTATACAATTTCAAAGAGAAAGGATTTCACTTTTGTATTTGGACTGAATTTTTAAGATGTAATTTCCTAAAACAAGCTTTAGAGAAGAGCATAAAAGTAAAACTTTAAGATGTTTCACAAACATCAGATTCTTTTTACAAAGGACTGCAAAGCCTTATAAATCTTCAGCTTTGTTCTGTGGGTTCCAGATCCTTTCTCACAGAATTTTCAAACAACACTGTATATGAGGCATGGAAATTGAACTGAGGAGGGTTGTGCAATGGGGAAATTTAAATACCATACGTTTTTAATCCCATTAATAAAATGTTATTTTTGGAAGTAGGCTGGAGACCACTACTAAGGCACTAAATAATGATTTCTTTATTAAATAAGATGAGTCTTGCACTATCCCCGAAGACCCTTTGTATATTCATTTATTTTCTTTCTAACCCAGTCAGCATTGCCTCTTTTATTCTTCAGACAGAGGAAATAATGTGAAGGCTTTTAAACATCAGAAGATTCAAAGGTTTATTTTGAATATATGTAGCCTTCCAGACAACAGATAAGAACCTACACTAAATATAGCTTCTCTTGTCATAATTGAACTACTTCTGATACAAAGAAGACTGACCTCATAAAACATTCAATTTACCTCCACTACTCTATCAAATGGGAAGGAATTTAGTATGGCATACAGGACATTTAGTGATATATGGCATACAGTTCTGGCATTTAGGACATTTCAGGACACTCAGAGAGGTTAGATGTGTATGAAGATGAAAGGCCATTCACTCCAAGTTATGCAATACGAAAACATTCACCAGCAAGTCAAACATAAATTAAGGCCTGTCCCATCTAGTAAATGAGTTAAGATAAATGCTCAACTGCTTGGAACAATAATTAATTAAACACTGAGGGCACAGGTACCATATTCTACACCTGAATTACATAGAAGAAAAGAAGTGAGAACTTAAACAGGCATATCAAACTCTGCTCCAGTTTGTCAATAATTGCTTTTAAAAACTCCTCCTAGGGGAGAGAGAACCTATGGTTCTCCCCTAGGAGGAGTTTCATTAATGAGGAAGAGTCGACTGCTGAGTTTGAGGAAATGGAAACTTTCATATACACTGTAAGTGGTGTGCTGAAAGGGAGATTCTAAATTATTCATGATAGGTTAACGACATTGAGAGAAACAGGAGAGAAAGAGTGAGCCTGGATGACTAGAAAGGCCCACAGTCTGGAGGGTACTCATAAAAGGACTTTTTCAAGATCAGCCACACACAGATTTGATTTCTTGAGTATTTCACTGAGTGAATTGGTAAAAGAGACTAATATAACGAATGAGAAACACCAGAGTCAGATCTGAAAACAGGAAACCACTGAGAATTGACAATGAGCAAAAAGAAAATAGGTCAGTCTCTTGCAGAACAGGGTTCCGTTGATATTAATTCAGCCCTCTAGCCCCTTAATGTTACTCTAAGTGTTTCTCAAACTTCTTTGTGCGTACAAATCACCTGAAAATCTTGTTTAAATGCAGATTCTGAAGTCTGGAGAGAGGGCATAGAATTTTCTCCCAGGTGATGCTGATGCTATGAATCCAGGAACCAACCACGCGTTGAGTACCAAAATACCTAAGTCTGAATCTCATCGGATCAGTGCAATCATACAAACCAAAATAAGAGCCCTGAAGGTACTTTAAGATAGTGGGGCCGCCTCATCTCTGGAGTATCTCTAGATCTGGTTCACTCTAACTGTGTGACACGATTCTCCTTGCAGGGCATTAATTGAATGAGTATGATGAAGGTGGCATCCAAATTTTCATTGCAACCCCATTTCCCACACTTTCTGACATTACGATCTAAGACAAATTATTCAATTTTTGAGACTGAGTTTTCTAAAATGATAAGAACTTTTAGTGCTTTTTGAGCATCAAAATTAGACTAAGTAAAGCAAGCAATAAGAACTCAATAGGGCCTTTTTTGAGGATCAAAATTGGACTCTAAGTAAGCAACAAATGAACAGACAAACAAACAGAGACTCATGGACATGGACAGTAGACTAGTGTTTACCAGAAGGTAGAAGGTGGGGGAGGAAGAGGGAGGAAGATGGCATAAATGGGGTCAAATATGTGGTTGACAGAAAAAAATCTAACTATGGGAGGTGAACACAGAGTGTAAATATATATATGCCTTACTGTTAAAATGTACAGCTGAAACTTATTGGATTTAGTTAACCAATATCACCATAAAAAATTAATTAATTAATTAATTTTAAAAAAGAATTCAACAAATAGCCCTTCTTCCTTCTTTCCTGTATTAAATAATAATAAGTATATTTATCACTGATTTATCTGACAATAAACACAGCACTTTCACTGACACTTTTATTTTGTCCTTTTAAAATTCATAAACAAGATCCATGTAGTCACTCTCCGAAGGTGAGGACACCGAAGCTCAGAGAGGTTTAGTGCAGTAATCAAGAGCCTAAGGTTTGAATGTAGCACATCTGAATTCAGATTCTCTATCCTTTACAGAAATTGTATTATTCATTTGTTTATTTATTTACTTTTTTTTTTTTTTTTTTTGCAGCAGAAAAGAAAAGCTTTATTAGAAGGGAATGTACACTTCCAGACATGGAAGCGGGCCTGAGCAAGAGAAGCGCGGCTCCAAAGGCCAAAATTGTACCACTTATAGTGGCACCTGTATTACATAAAATCATGTAAAATGCCTGTCAGAACTTCCTGTTAAATATTGGTTTTCTCTGTTCCTTCCTAAAATGCTACGATCATGATGGAAAATAATTTAAGTCACTGCATGAGTTTGCTAGGGCTACCATAAAGTATCACAGACTGAGGGACTAAAACAGCAAAAATTTATTGTCTCATAGTTCTGGAGACTGTAAATCCAAATCAGGGTGTCAACAGGATAGTTCCTTTCGAGGACTTTGAGCGAAGGATCTGTTCTAGGCCTCTCTCCTTGGCTTGTAGATAGCTGTCTTCTCTCGGTGTCCCTTCACATTGTATCCTCTCTCTGCATGTCTCTGTGTCCACATTTTTTTAAATGAGGATACTAGTCATATGAGGTTAGAGCCTCCCCGAATGGCCTTATTTTAACTTGATTACCTCTGTGAAGACCCTGTCTCTAAATAAGATCTCATTCTGACATCCTGGGTTAGGACTTTAACATATGAATCTTGGGTAGACACAATTCGACTATATAAATTCAACCCACAAAGGCAAAAAAAGAAAAAAGAAAATGGAAACAAACATGAAAAGAACACAGAAGATGAAATATGGACAGAAGAAAAGAAGATGTAAAAAATCTGAATGCCCAGTATACACAGCAGGGGTTGGAGTATGCAAACAAGAAACAAGGCATTTCATAACACAGAAAACCAGAAAGGGTTGGGAAATAGTGGTAATTCATGTTCCCAATGAGGGAAGAGCTGAAAACTAGGTGTTTGTTTGAAAATGTGTATTATTTGTAGTTATATTCCCAGACATTCTCTGGTCCATAAACAGGATTTATGTGGTGGAGAAATTAAACCATGGACTCTTCAAACACAGGGAGGACTAGGGTGGGGAAGACACCCTACTGAAAATAAGCAGATTAAGTTAAAATTGGCATACTGATTGATAAGACCCCCAACTCTTTTTTACATTCTGCTTTAGGAATGCTGGCAGCCAAACGAATACTGCCTTGGGCAAGTGATTGGTAGATTGTTCTCTGGAAGAAGTGAATTAAGGCAAGGAGGGCATTAGATCTTCAGTGAAGGCTATAAGTTGTCCGCTTTTGACCATGCACATAGAATTTCCAACTGTCTTTTTCAGTTCCTTCTTTTTTAAAAACTATTTTATTGCAAAGTCTAAGACACATACAGAACAGTTCCTAAAACATAAATGAAATATACTTAATGAAATATCACATAGTGAACACTTATGTAGCCACTAGATAAATCAAAAAATAAAACACTTCTAGCAACCCAGAAACCAACCCCATCAAGGTCTTCCCAAAGACAAATCTTCCCTCCTCCTCTCAAAGATAACTACAATTCTGTATTTTAACAACATAGTTTAGTTTTACCTGTTTTGAATCCTTACCTAAATGAATATATATAACATATATATTCTTTTTTGCTGGCTTTCTCCCCTCAACATTATGTTTGAGAGATTAACCTATAAATTTGGAAACATCTGGAGTTAATTTTTTTTACTGCTATATAATATTTTTGGATGACAATAGCATGATTTAATGTATCCAGTCTACAATCAATAGGTATTATGTATTACTTTTCAACATTATACTTGTGAGATTTATCTACAAATTAGTTGTATATATGTAATGTCTATTATCTATGTTGTTGCAGGTAACTATAGTCCAGACTTTTAGATGCAATAAAATGTTTCAGTGTAAGACTAAGTTTTTTATCAATTCTACTATTGATGGACATCTCTATTGTTTCTATTATCTGCATAGTATGAATACTGATACTTAGGACAGTCTTGCATGTATCTCTTCACGCCCATGTACGAGTATCTCTGTTGGGGGTTTTTACCTAAAGGTAGAAGCACTGGATCATAGAGTATGCATATTTTTGACTTGATATGCAAGCTAATTTTCCCTAGTTATTTTGAACCAATTTATCTTCCTCAAAATAGTCTAGGAAAATTCCTGTTTCTTCACATCCTCACCAAATTGAGCAGTTTACAAAACTTTTAAATTTGGAGCACATTACTCTTAAATAAAAAAGTAGAACCAATATCGACAGCTATTTGTGAGAAATCTCCATGTGAAAAATAAAGACAAAGAAAAACAAAAATGAAAATGGAGATTGTAAAATGCATAGAGAAAAAGAGAAAAATATTTTTAATATTTTTATATTAAAAAAATATTTTTAGAAATATTAACCTCCAAAATATAAAAACTTATAAATACCATGTAAAAAAGGCTTTTTATAGACTAGAGAACAATAAAATACTAAAATTCAATGAAAAGATTTAAAGATTAATTTCAAGATTCCTCCCAAAAGGGAGGGGGGATAGAAAGTTAGAGAAAGTTAAAAAAATATCCCAAGATGCCCAACTACTAATTTATAGGAGTTCCAGGAAGAAAAATGAAAACTCAGAAAACAGATGGGAGAAAATTATCAAAGAGCAGAAAACAGGAAAAATTTCTAGAACTAAATAACATGAGTTTCCAGATTGAAGGGGCCCATCAAGTGCTTGGCACACAAATTGGTACAAAATAAAACCACAACAAGCTATACTGTCACTGAATTTCAGAAAACTAGGGGTAAAAAGAAGATTATAAAAGATTCAGAGCATAATTCGCAGACAATATGCAAAGGGAGTTCAATGAAAAATGTCAGTAGGGCTCCACAAGAGTAACACTGGAGTTAGACGACAATGGAAACAAAAAACAAAAAAACCCCCAACACTTCAAAATTGGTAGGTGAAAGAGCCAGCTATCTAAGCAAAAAAATAAGAGATGAAACAAAAAGACCACATGGCAAAAACCACATGTTGTTTCATCTTCTTGATAGATTGAAATAAAAGTATGTGTGTGGGTATGTGAGTGTAAGAATGTGTATGTGTTATGAAAAATGTAATAAAGTTTTAATAATATTCTGAGAATAATTATTTCCAACTGAGAATTTTCTACCTTGCCAAGAGATTAATCATTATATATATATATGTATGTATAAAATGATTTATATATGTATATGTATATATATGTATATATATATGAGAGTAGAACAAAGACATTTTCAGATAGCCAACATCTCAAAAACTGCTTCCCATGTATACTTTCTCAGGAAGTTACAACAGTAAGTGCTAATCAAACCAAAGAGGAAGACGTTGGATCCAGGAAACAAAAAGAAATAAATGGAGGTCCTGAGAGAATAGATATGAAGCAGGCCAAGAAAATAACTGGTCCAGAGTTAAAAAGGACAGAAAATCCCAGAAGGGTATTTCTAAGATAAAAAACAAAACTTGATAGATTGATCTTATAGGAAACATAATTCCATGGGCTCGTACAATTCTATTAGGGAATTTGTGAAAAATTAATGATAGTCATATACATAGAAAAAACTAAACACATCTAAATGACAGGGAGAAAGAGACGTACAAACAAGAAAGAGATAATCTTACAGCTTCAGGGAAATAAAAGTTCGGGGGAAAAATCAGAGTACGCTATTTCGGCAGGTGATGATCTGTATGTAGTAATAATATTGATAAAGCTATGTTGGGATATATCTATATTGGATGGAGGGGAAGTGCTGGGGGAAGAGAGGAGAAAAAGCAGACCTGGCAACATAAAAGTCTATAGATAATGTATAAAATTTATAATTCAAAAAACATACGTTATTTAGGTATATGGAAATAACAAAGAGGAGAAGCAACTTAAGAAGTTGAAGTGGTTGCCTCTAAGGAATGGAATGGAGTGGGGTGGGATGGGGTAAGGGACTTTTGTTGTTGTCATATGTCTTATTGTATTTGGACTTTTTAAATTATATAAATGAATTACTCTGGTAAATTTTTCATTAGAGAAGTAAAAATGAAAAATAAATGCTTCGCATTGTACATAGCACAAAGTAAACA
This sequence comes from Pteropus alecto, assembly GCF_000325575.1. Taxonomy (NCBI): domain Eukaryota; kingdom Metazoa; phylum Chordata; class Mammalia; order Chiroptera; family Pteropodidae; genus Pteropus; species Pteropus alecto. The sequence continues at coordinate 1,691,902 of NW_006438074.1, read as the reverse complement.
CTAATAATGGCAATAATTAATATTTACCATGAGCTAGATATTGTGCTATATGCATTACTTGAATTATATAATTTACCCTTTAACATTTTACCATTTTATAGGCAAGAAAACAGGGTCACTGAGCAGTTTTGCCTCTTAATCCAGATGACACAGTTACAAAATGAAGAACCAAGAGCTGAGCTTTTTCTGCCTATAGAATGACCTTCAACCCCCAAGTTACACTGCACACAGAAATGAAGGTGTCCATCATTATGAAGCTGAAGGACTTGCTAAGAAGTGACACAGCAAAGTTTTCTGATTCTAAATCTCATGTTCTTATCAATATCCTCTATTTCATTAGAAAGCTCATATTTTATTTTCAAATTAACTCGAGTCAATTCGGAAATGAAAGACTTTCTTTTCAACAGAGTCATTTGCTAAATGTTTTGCATTTGACAACTAGAAATTTTTCCTCAGGAAATTCTTACTTATTTCATTATACCTGAAATGTCCCTGTCAGCTTCCCTTGATTAGAAATCTCTACCCCAACAAAGATAAATTTGAGTGACTGTCCAATCAGCAGCACTCAACCTGCTGCCCCTGGGTTAACCTCTCCCCTCAATCCCCAAAATAGAAAGGAAAGAGAAGCCAGAACATTGGGAATGCTGGTACCAGAATTTAAAGCCAGCTTTTTCTCTCAAAGCACTCACTGATAAAGACAGAGCATCATTTAGGAAGCTAATTAAGGAAGTTACACAAATAAAAATAATGAAAAATTCAGTCTTTTCAGCTAAAAAGATTTTGACTGAAATTATGATTTAAAGAGAATTGCTAATGTATAAAGTTCCTATGATTTGGCCTCTGCCATATCTGACTTCATCGGACAATGCCCACCCCCTGCTTGTTGACTAGACTCTAGTCTCGATTGCATCCTTGTTGTTCCCCAAGTACATCAAAATGGCTCCCATCTTACAGTCTCCACACTTGCCCTTCCTTCTGTTTGAAACACAATTCCCTCAGATCCTCACAGGGCTCACTTAGCATCCAAGGGTCTTCTTCTGGAAAG
>NW_006438074.1:1682252-1690817 GCF_000325575.1 Pteropus alecto | reverse complement strand
ACTCCAGTACATGTTTTTTTCTGCACTCTGCTTTATCTTCTTCAGCACACTTAGTACTATTTTAACTTTCTCTGCTTGAGTTTTCATAGTTTCTGTCCTCTACTAGAATATAAGGTCCATAATTTTGTCCACCTTATTCAATGATGAATCACCATATACTGGCATAGAATAAATGATAAATAAATGTTTGAGAAAGAGAGAGGAGAAATAAAGGGGGAAGGAGGGGAGATGGATGGGAGTGAGGAAAAAAAATGGAAGAGATCTACTCTTTTTAGCATTTTCTCGGGCGGAACCCAGCCAGGGTATACCTGAGGCCTTCTAAGGGCATTGCCAATGTGGAAGCAAGCCTAATTCAAACCTGCCCTGAGATTGAGATGCAAAACACACAGGTAAGAAAAGAGGGGCCCAGACACCAATTAGCAACAGACAAATGATACTATGTGTAGTTACCGAGCACGAAAGATATTTAGAGAAGAAACATGTCATATGCTAAAACAAATCAAGAGAACTTAGAAAGTAGAAAAATAGTAGTTAGAAATAAGCAACAATTTGGAAACTAGAATTTCAGATTCTGCTTTTTGATGTTAGTGTCCAGGAATACAGCTGATTACTATTTTAAGAAGTGGAGCTGTCAGTGAAGGGATCCAGAATGGTAATTTAATAATAGCACATTGGATGAGAGGAGCTATAAAATCGCAAATTTCTCTGAAGAATTCCAAGGCTTAATTTACATGAGGCACCTTAAAAGGACTAAGTCCAATTTTAAAATCTCTGCAGTAACTTCTAAAACTTAAGCAAGTTTTTCTAAGAAGTTAATTCATTTCAGCCTAGCCCAGAATAATCCAATGGAGACAGCAAAAATCCTTTAATCTATAGCATTAACTGACAGTGAAATCTGGGCAATTATGTTAAAGGTGGTGCTAGGAGAAGATTTGCGTGTCCCTCACCTCCTTTGAGAGGCAGAGAACACTGTGGCTTCTCCCTTTGTCACCAGGAGCTCAGCAATATTCCCACTGATGCAAACAAGGCCGCCTCAGCTAAGAGCCATAAATCAACTACTTTCTCTCTTAGGGGCCTGGAAGAGCAGAATGAAAGGCGGGATGATTGGAAAAGCAGAGGTGCCAGTATCAGTTAAATCATCTCTCCAAAATTAAGCTTAATGAATTTCAAGTCTCCCTTCTACATCTAGTTTGGACTGAACATGGCAACATTAGGTAAAATTAGCTGATATAGTAGCTCTAAAAAGTCTCTGTAAGGGCTAAATTGGCTTAATTTTAACTTCACATTTTTGAGTCAGTGATATATGCTTCAAGGCCATTCTCTCGTGGCTATTTTATCAGTTTGGGCAGTATTTTTCAAAGTGTGGTCCTCAAACCAGCAACATCAGCACCACCAGGAAGATTTTTAGAAGTGAACATTTTCAGGCCCCACCCCAGACCTACAGAATCCTAAACTCTGAAGGTGGAATAAAGCAACGAATGCTGTATCAACTCCTTCCCAGGTGATTCTGATGCACCTTACCGTAGTTGGAGAATCTTTGAGTTAGGATAATGCTAGCCACTCTAACAAACCCTAGATTTTCAGTGACTTAACTATGATAATAAGCATTTATTTCTCACGCCCTCAGTGTCAGTGGCAGCTTTTTCCCACATGATAATTCTGGGAGCGAGGCATCTTCCATCTCGAGTCTTCCCTTGGAAGACCGACAGGGCAGTGAGTCACTGTCAAGATGGTAGGCAAATTCCAGGACTTCAAATATCCTGGGAACTCCTTTATTTCCTTGAGGCCTCTCAGTGTAAATTAACAGACTTCCCCTCTCCTACCCCAGGCCACAGAGAAAATGGATGATGGCCTTCTTGAAAATGTCTGACCCTGGAATCCTTTTACCGTTTTGTGACATCTGATGTTTCAAGAATTCAGTGGACCCCAAGTAGCCTGTAGGAATGGACAAAGCCAACCACAGATACCACGTAGTAAGAGGGAAAGCTTTAAGAGCTAATAGGAGACCCATAGCCAAAGTCACCTACCAGCAAAGAGTCTATCAAACAAGGAAAAGTCATGGGTACTCCAAGTAAAACCAGTGGGTAGGGTAGAGTAGGTGTAAGGATAGTTTTAAAGTCTGGAACAAGCTTCCATACTGCAATACAGTTCACCTTAAAAGTGCCAGCTGAAATGTCACAGCATCCTCCTCACACATTCACACAGAGGCAGAATGTATATGTATATATAGACATATATATATATATGTGCACATATATATGGTGGGTATGTTGTATACATGCATTCTTTGGTCTTAAAATTGTTAGTTTTAATTACTCACACTTATACACACAAAAAAAGAAATGATAGTTTGTCATTTTACATGCGCCCCTCTACCATTTTGTCTCACTGTGCTAATGAAGTTTCATTACATAAAATGTCTGACACTGCCAGACAAGCAGTGACGAATTGGTTGGAGCCCCAAAAGCCAAAATCCCTCCTCACATTTTAAAAATAATAAAAGTTTATTGTTTCTCCTCTAGTTAAATATACTTCTTGCAAATATAATGTCACTTATAATTCCATCTGAAAACTTTCTTATGTGTCAGGAAAACATGAAATTATACATGTTTGTAATCCTACCCCCCTCCTCTTTGGTTAGAAGTGAGATTATTTTTTTTTAATTACTGGACTTTTATTGTGTTGAACGGGGTGAGAGACGAAGAGGAGAAATGAGAAAGCTTAATAAAATCAAATTGTTCTACTTGAGAAAGGACAACCTACTGTAGGATGAGAGGAAGATGAGGGTTGGAAGATGGGGGCTGGAGGGAATAGAAAAGTGATGGGAGAGAGAGGCAAAGAAAGAGGCAAAAGGTGCAGGTGAAGGCGTGAGAGATGTGAGAACAGCCATAGGGAGTAGAACTTGGAGGAGTTTTAAAGGGTTTATTAGGAAATGTTGCTCTGTGAAAATTAGCTCTGTCTTCTGAAATAAAATTTGTTCAGTAAACATGCATCATGCTTTAGGAGTTCGTGATGAGTTGCTTTGTGTATTTTTATTAAATTTTATGAAATCACTGGTTCTGTAGATCAAAAATGTTTGATTATCGGCAATTTTATATGGTCTAAGCTAATATTTTTAGGTAAGAATAATTGTCACAATTCAACTGACAGCTAGAGAAAGGAGACTCACAATATTCCACATACGACTAGTACCTAAGGATCTAAAGAAAGCAAGATGGGAACAGGTGACCTAGAGTAGGGGCCCAGAGGTTTCCTTCTCACCCTCCAGCCAAAATCCAAGTCCTATCATATTTCGGGGGTATAGAAGAAATAAATTGGAAGTAAGGATCCTAGGCTTGCTTCAAGAGCCAATCTACCATTGTTCCTCCTGACCATCTACCACTCTGATGACTTAGAATAAAGCAAAGAAACGGAAGCATGCTCACATGCTGTCTCTGATAACACTTAGAGGGTTCAGTAGGCATGTTGGTATCTCGTAAAGCAGATGAATAAATTTTTCTTCCATTTGAGAATGTGCACAATGAAGATAAGGCTAGGAAATGGGATTTTTCCCAAGCTCTGGCCTATAAATGCTCCCATATATTGAGCATAAGTACAAGGTAGTATACTAAACACTTTATATATATATGCATTAAATCATTAACCCACTCAAAGAATGTTTTGAGTACCACAATGCATTATCACAGCTCATCTTTACAACATCCCTAAAGGAAGAAATTATTCCCTATTTATTGACAAAGATCTGGGCCTTATGACAGTGAATGAATTGTTCCCAATTAGTAAAGAGCTTAGTCAGGATTTGAAACGAAGTCTGCTGTAAACTCCATTCTCTTCACGATTATACAATAGTGTATGCTTGAACTTTTTCCAACTCAAAGTCTTTGAAATGCTTATTGCTGTGCCAGCTGACACTGTGATCCACTGTCATAGGGCAGCTGGAAGAACCACACTGTGACTTGGCTGAGCTGCTGCCAGAACATGCAGGAGGTACTGCTATTCTCCCCTCTTGAGCCAGTGATGGTTCGAAGCTCCAGAATCTTGCCTCTTTAATGAAGAACCATGGGTTTTAACAAGTCCCAATTTCTATTCATTGTTCTTCTCTAGTTTCCTAGACTGAAGCCAGGGTTGAGAATAAAACTAAACAATAAATTCAAATCACAAGTCAGAGGATATTATCTAATCCAAGTCTTCAAGTAGAAGAGAGGGCTAAATGCCACAGGAGAGGCAAGTAAGATGAACAGCAAATATTGCACAGGGATGGAAGTTTAATTCTTTCTCCATTTCCTCTTATTCTCCCTAAGGAAGTTTCAAAACCCTGATTAATATATTTCCAGATCCTTCTAAAGGAGTATCTGGTGAGCAAACCAAAAATAGAGGAGAGGTATGAAAGATAAGAACATTATTTCCACAGGTAATCCTTTTGTAATAAAGCTCACTTCATTAATTTGAGTAACAGAAATGAAACATCATATTTTTTTGTTTTGTAGTTCCACTAATATGCTAGCTTTTACAGCTGTGTAACCAAGGTAGTTGTATTATTGTACTCTCATTTTCCCAAATTATCTCTCCAAAGAGAAGACTCCTTCCACTGGATTCCATTTTCTGTCTCAGCTTATAGGTTAACTTGCTCTTGTCTCACTCAAAGGTAAAAGCCACCAGATGCCATGTATTCAAAGTCCTTTAGGCACTGGATGTTTGTATGCCTTCAAAATGTATACATTAAAGCACTATCCCTTAATATGATGACATTTGAAGATGAGGCCTTTGGGAAGTAACTAAGTCATGAGGGTGGGGCCCTGGCCTAAGAGAATTAATGTTCTCACATAAGAAGAGACGCTGAAGAGTGCTCGCTCTTTCTCTCTGCCGTGTGAGGATACAGTAAGAAGGCAGCCGTTTGCAAGCCAGGAAAAGAGCTGTTATCAGAACCCAACCATCCTGGTATCCTGATCTTGCACTTCCAGCCTCACAGCACTGTCTTCTTTGTGTCCCTAATTTACAATTCAAAGAACAACATATGTAGATCCGCCTCCTGTATCCTAGTTGCCAAGAGTGGTGAGAAAATAAAATCCCAACATCATCAAGTCTAAAAAATGTAAGAAATTCCTCAAGGAGTAGGAAGAGTAATCAAATATGCTTAGAAACCAAAAAGAATAAAAAATGCTCACTAGAGTGGGCAGGGAAATCCTGTATGATGAGTGTCGGTAGGGCTGATGGCTGAATGATGGCAAGTTCTGGGGAATTGGTAATTCCAGCCAAGTCACAGGCAAATGTAAAGACTCTGGAGCAGAAACATCCCTGGTATGCTCAAGGAACAACAACAAAGAAAAGCCCAGCAGGGAATGGTGGTGAATGGAAGAGAAAGCGGCAGAAGAGGAGGTCAGAGAAGTAGATTAAGTTGTGATTTGTAAGCTGCTCTGGACTGAACTGTGTCCTCACAAAATTCGTATGTTGAAGCACTAATCCCAGTGTGGCTCCATGAGAGATAAGGTTTTTAAAAAGTACTTAAAAGGTTAAATGAGATCCTAAGGCTGGGTTCCTAATCCATATGACTGGTGGCCTTTGTCTGTCTGTCTGTCTGTCTGTCTGTCGCTGTCTCTCTCTCTCTCTGTCTCTCAGAATGTCACACAGGTGGAATTATGCAGTATGTAGCCTTTTCAGATCTGCTTCTCTCATTTAATAATATACATTCAAATCTCCTCTACATCTTTTCATGACTTGATAGCTCACTTTCTTTTAGCACGGAATTATACTTCATTGTCTGGATGTACCAGTTTATTTATCCATTCACCCACTAAAGGACATCTCGGTTGCTTCCAAGTTTTGGCAATTATTAATAAAGCTAATATAAACATCCTTGTGCAGGTTTATGTACGGTCCTAAGTTTTCAACTCCTTTGAGTAAATACCAAGAAACTCGATTGTGTAAGTGTATGATTACTTTTATAAGAAACTGCCAAACTGACTTCCAGAGTGTGGTACCATTTTGCACTCGCCCTATTAATGAGTGAGAGTTCCTGTTGCTCCACATCTATGCCTGCATTTGTCAGTATTTCAGATTGGTATCTCATTATTGTTTTAATTTGCATTTCCCTGACAACATATGATGTGGAATATCTTTTCATATGCTTATTAGCCATGTGTATATCATCTTTGGTGAGGTGTCTGTTAAAGTCTCAGCCCATTTTTTATTGGGTTGTTTGTTTTCTTAAGTTGAGTTTGAAGAATTCTTTGCATGTTTTGAATAAGAGTCTTTTATCGCACTGTCTTTTACAAATATTTTCTCCAGTCTGTGGCTTGTTGTTTAATTCTCTTGACAGAGTCTTTTGCAAAGCAGAAGTTTTTAATTTTAGTAAAGCCCAGCTTATCAATTCTTTCTCTCGTGGATCATGCCTTTGGTATTATATCTGAAAAATCATCACCATACCAAAGGTTATCTAGGTTTTCTCCTCCATTATCTTCTAGGAGTTTTATTCTTTTGTGTTTTACATTTAAGTCTATAATTCATTTTGAGTTAGTTTTTGTGAAAAGTATAAGATCCGTGTCTAGATTCATCTTTTTTTTTTTTTTTTTTTGCATTTAGATGTCCAGTTGTTCTAGCACCATTTGTTGAAAAGACTGTCTTTGCTCCATTGTATTGCCTTTACTTCATTGTCATATATCAGTTCACTATATTTGTGGGGGTCTATTCCTGGTCTCTCTATTCTGTTCCATTGAGCTATTTGTTCTTTCACCAATACCACACTGTCTTGATTATATTAGCTATATACTAACTTTTGAGGTTTAGTAGTGTCAGTTCTCCAACTTTGTTCTTTCCTTCAATGTTGTGTTGGCTAGTCTGAATCTTGGGTTATCCTCGTAAAGTTTAGAATCAGTTTGTTAATACCCACAAAGTAATTTGCTGGGATTTTGATTGGGATTGAATCGAATCTATAGATTAGTTGAAGAGAACTGAAATCTTCACAATATTAAAACTTCTTGTTTGTGAACATGGACTGTCTCTCCATTTGTTTGTTCTTTTTTGATTTTTTAAAATCAGTTTTGTAGTTTTCCTCATGTAAATCTTGTACATATTTTGTTAGATTTGCACCTAAGTATTTCATTTTTGAAGGAGCTAATTGAGGGTATTGTGTTTTTAGTTCCAAATTCCACTGGTTCATTGCTGATATATAGAAAAGCAATTGACTTTTGTATATTGACCTATAACCAACAACTTTGGCGTAATCACTTATTAATTCCAAGAAGTTTTTCATCAGTTATTTGAGGTTTTCTACATAGAAGATAATGCCATCCATGAACAAGGATAGTTCTATTTCTTCCTCCTCAATCTGTATACCTTATTTCCTTTTCTTGTCTTATTTTATTAGCTAGGATTTTCAGTATGATGTCAAAAAGAAGTAGTGAAAGTATGGTGTCAGCTATAGTATTTTTGTAGATCCTTTTTGTGAAGTTGAAGAGATTTCCCACTATTCATCGTTTTCTTATCATGGAAATGTGTTTGATTTTGTCCAAAGCTTTTTTGTCATCTTTTGACATAATCGTGTGATTTTTCTTCTTTAGCTTGACATAATGGATTACATTAGTTTATTTTTGAATGTTGAAACAGCCTTGCGCATGTGAGATAAATTCCACTCAGTAATGTTGTACAATTCTTTTCATACATTGTTGGATTCAACTTGCTACTGTATTGTTGAAGATTTTCACATCTATGTTCGTAACAGATAGTGATCTGTAGTTTTCTTTTCTTGTAATGCCTTTGCCTGGTTTTGGTATTAAAGAGATGCTGGTGTCAAAGAATGAGTTAGGAAAAATTCTATCTGCTTTCATATTCTGAAAGAGATCGTAGAGAATTGGTTATAATACCTTCCTTAAATGTTTGGTAGAATTCACCAGTAAACTAGTTTGGGCCTGGTGCCTTCTATTTTTGGACAGTTGTGAATTATTGTTTCAATTTCTTTGATACATAAAGGGCCATTCAGATTTGTCTATTTGTTCTTGTGTGAGCTTTGGCAGATTGTGACTTTCAAAGAACTGGTACCTTTTATCTAGGTTATCAAATTTCTAGGAATAGAATTGTTCAGAGTATTCCTTTATTAATCTTTTAATATCCATGAGATCTGAAGAGATGGCTCCTCTTTCATTTCTAATATTAGTAATTTCGGTTTTCTCTATTCTTTTCCTAGCCTGGATAGAGATTACTGATCTTTTCAAAGAAACAGCTTTTAGTTTTATTTATTTTCCCTTTTGGTTTTGTTTTCAATTTTATTGATTTCTGCTCTTCTTTTTTTATAATTTCTTTTCTGCTTACTTTGGACTTAATTTTCTGTACTCTAGATTCCTAAAGTGCTTTTTAACCCTTTCCCCAGGTCAATTAGTCTTCCTTGAGAGCAGGCTTTGTTAAGAAGAAAGTAGTGCTCTGGCATACTTCAAAATGGTTCCTTTGCCCTTCTCCTTGCCGGAAGCACAAGGAGACTTTTCTCTGATATCTACTATGGGAAGCTGATCAAACTCCTGGAGGCAAATCTTACAATATTGTGGTTCCCCCACCACCCCCACCCATAACTGGGTC
>NW_006438074.1:1665376-1682238 GCF_000325575.1 Pteropus alecto | reverse complement strand
TAATCAATCCATGGTTAATACCCATACTAATACCAAAGATGCTAGGCCATATCTCTCAAGCATGCTTTCTCATTTTACAATATGGATAGGATGAGAATTTTCCAAATCTTTAAGGTCTAGTTTCTTTTTGCTTAATAATTGCTTTTTCAAGTCATTCATTTCCTCTTCCATTTTACTATAAGTAGTCAGGAGAATCAAGCCACTCCTTCAAAATTTTGCTTAGAAATATCCTCAGCTAAATATGTGGGGCAGTACCGAGTGGCAAATAAACTCAATACAATGAATGTGCAAGATGAAGCATTGGAAGGAAGAAAGGAAAGGCAAGGGAAGGAATCAAATAAAGGAGCAAGAAAAGTGATACTATGAGGATATGCACAGAGTAGGAAAGCTGTTGTATTATCTAACTGGATAGTGAGCCATAAACAGGTAGGCGCAGGGGTCCCAACAATATGGACTAGGATACTGAGCTGCCCAGATCATTGGTGGAGCAGGATCTATAATCAAAGCTAATTTCTCATTTATGTAGAAAGTTTGTAATGAATTCAAATGTTTAACTTAATCATTTAGTAAATTTAAATTTTTGAATTATGTGCTATCCAGCCTGTTTGTTTCAAGATCCAGTAAATATCCCTAACTGGATCAGGTAGATATCAAAGAATCTACCAGTCACAAAATAGATTCTTAAACAGGAAAAAGTAAACCTGAACTCAACTTACTATAAAGTGGCAAGGCCCAGCTTTTTACAGAATCTGAGTTTTCCATAACTACTGTACTAGCATAATGCATATTAAATGCAATTTTTTGAATAAAGCAGCCAGCACATTATTTTCTCTCTGTGGACCACACACAGGAATAACTGCAGCAGAAGTCTGAAATCACGTCTCCCCACAGCACCCTGGTTTCTCTGTTGCCATGACAACTCCAGAAAGAATGAAATGAGGTTCCAAGATATGATCAAGTTCATTGATTTTTTAAAAATCAGGTTATGTATTTCATGAATAGCAAATCCTGAATACTGAGTTAAAATTAAATTAGAATATATTGCTTGAATTATCTTATTATACATATTCAAGTAAGGGACTTTACAATCTAGGAATCAAAAAAACTGCATCCCTAGAGTTGCAGAAATAAATCTAGTATCCTCTCCATTATGTTTTTACAATGAATGTTGGATCATCTGAATGGAAAGATGAAGGGACTCTGCTGACCATAAAGACAATGAGTTGTCACTTTCCATCGCCAGCTGTATTCTAGGAAACAGGTGTTCGAGCTCAGTGTTTTGATACATTATTTGAATGATAAACAGTATTCAAATATTTGGTGAAAAATACACGGAACAAATTCTAACAAAGCATGATAACCCTGGGAAATGTCAATTAACAGGAAACAAATAAATACATTGAAGCCATAAACATGCATAATAATTACTGATAGGTAAGGCCACCTCTACTAGATTTAGGAGAAATCTATAAAAAACAATTTCTGAAAAACTTACTTTGGACTTAGAAACATTGTATGTTATTCATCAGCCTGCAGAAGTTTCAATAGTAACTGACATTTTTACTATTTCTGCCTAAGGTTACCAATATCTGATATGTCTAATGGCAATAATTTCTTAACAACTTAGAGAAGCATTGTATACTTCCATTTTAATTAAATATCTTGGGGTTCTTTTTAAGGGTTGGGACAATGCACTCTAGACCCAGGCTTCTTTGTTTGACAATCTACTTCATAGGTCAGGCACTGTGGGTGGGTAGTGACACACTAGAGGCTTTAAATGCTCCATTTCACAGCTGCAAGTTTTACATGTGAAAGGCAGCCAGTGTGCAAGAAGCACTTATGAGAATTTAAGTGGAATGGTATGTAAGAGAAAACTTCTCTGGTTCTTTATAAAATAATAATGAGATTTTATTTATGGCTTATATATTTATAGTTCAAAATGAGTAAGGGTGATTTTTATTTTGAGAAACAATAATAAATAAGTCTCAATATCTGGAAAAAACATAGTTTTGATGGTTTCCCTTATTGTTCATTGTAACTTGTGAATAAGGCAAATTGAATATAACCAATCATTGTGGAATTGTATTCCCTAAAAATTAATATGTCAAAGTCCTAACCCCTAGTACCTCGGAATGTCTTTGAAGATAAATCCTTTAAAGAAGTGATGCAGGTAAAATGAAGTCATCAGGATGAAAGAAAGGGCCCTAGTCCACTATGATTTGTGTCCTTATGAGAAGAGGAAGAGACATCAAGGATGTCAGCACAAAGAAAAGGCTATATGAGGACATAGAAAACACAGACAGGGGAATGACCGTGTGAAAATACAGCAAAAAGGCAGCCATCTGCAAGCCAAGGAGAGAGGCCTCTAGAGAAAACAGACCTTCTGACACCTTGATCTTGGAGTTCCAACTCCAGAAATGTGAGAAAATAAGTTTCAGTTGCTTAGGCCACCAAGTCTCTGGCATTTCACTATGGCAGCCCTAGCAAACCAATAAACCAGTTCTGAGAACTTAAAATCAATTTAGATTACTCGATTTGGGGAAGAGAGTGATTTTTGTTCAAACATCTCAACTCAGAGCATATGGCTTTCTTCTTTGCTGTTCCTTACCAATCTCTGACAAGTTAAAGGGATGAAATAAAAGACAAATGTGTTTATCTATCTCCGAAGGTAAGGAGCAATATCTGAACAATAAAAGACAAATGTGTTTATCTATCTCAAAAGGTAAGGAACAATATCTCTTTGGATTGTTTCTCCTTCCTGGCATCTCTTGGCTGGAGTCTAGAGAATCGCTATGGCAGAGGAGCAGCTTCAACAACTTGGACCTCGGGAGTCACTTTATAAAACAGCAAGTGAAATTTGTGGTGTTATGATGTTATTCAAAACTTCACAAAGTCCCAAAACTTTGGAGAAAAAGGGTGGTGGGGCCAAGAGAAGCTACTCTGTGAGACTACTTTAAGTGGAGTATCTAAACAAATAATTTTCCATAGACAAATGAGTTGCTGTGTCATTCATTGTTTTAGGAGAAATGAATGGATAGGATGCGCATCATATTTATATGGAGATTTTAATTGAAAAGGCCATAGGATGCTAAGAGAAAAAAAAAAAAAGGATGAGAGTACAAAACAAATCGCAATGGAGACAAAGCCCATTCCTGCCTTGGGCAGGCAGGCACATTATTTCTGCACTGAAAGTCTAGATGAAGGTAACTTATGGAGATAAGTTAAGGCTTAGCAGTCACCTCCATCATCACTAATCTCCACCAGTTAGTGCAGGGAAGCCAGTCCTCCCATCTGGGGCATTTTCAGTCCTACGTGGTAGAGAGATGTGGTTGATAATTGATCTTTGTGCTGGAACATGCTGGATTGTCTCTGCGTGATTCTTATGAGTCCAATCTTCAGAAATGTCTTTCTAAATTCTCACTTTCATGTTTTACCTCAAATTCAAGTCAAATAGATCTTCAGGAAATGATGCACTCTAGACTCATACTGCCCTCCAAACTTGAAGTAGGTGAGGACTCCGAGTCTCATGAGAAATGACCAGTTCCAGATGCATTCTCTGTCCCAAAAGCAGTGATATTTATAGCCATGTGGAGGTATTTCCACCTCCCATTAGCCGAACAACACACCATCCAACTGCCAGACCTGCAGAAGCTGTCATCATAGCTGTGGTTATCACAGCTATTGTTTCTGAGGTACAGGAGGAGGTTCAGGAAGTAGGGTAAAAGGAAAGAAATAATTTAGGATGCATGACAGATTCACTGGAATTAAATAGCCTTTCATTTGGTAGTATGCTTAGTTATGCATGAATTTCATCCTTTCTGAAATCATGCACACTACCTTATTTAGCTTTTAGGCTAAAGGAAACAAAGACTCCCTGCATCCAATTACTATGGCAACATTTTTATCCCTCAGTTAGAACCTTGAATTAAGACTTCGTGCATTACAGTGCTTAACATGTGTAGGGGCCCTACTGAGCAAGACTCTTCTATCTGGCTAGTCTAATTATATAACTCTCATATTAATTCAAGAAACATCCAGAGTGTTTCTACTACATACCTTGGCTACATTCTGGGGATTCAAAGATGAATACGAGACCATGCCTGCTGACAGCCATCTAGCATACCCATCCCTGGAAATACGACGAGGAAAAAAAATCACTCTCTAGCAATCTTTTTTTCAAGATTTCTCATAAGCCACTCTAATCTTCTATCTTTCCTCTACTTCAGCAGAGTGTGCATATTAAAATTTCCAAGAATAGAGTCTATACTTAGTAGTTATATTTTAAATAATTATTTTTTTTAAGTATTGAATCACAAGTCCTTCATTAACATTTAGGAAAAAGCCTAACCATGATATGCTTATATAGAACATAGAATGAAGAGTTGGTTCATGTACACATTAAGTAAGTAAATTAATAAATTGTCAGACTCATGAATCATCTTTAGATAGATCAATTTCTAGACACATGGCTCCTCCTATCTATGCCGATTCTTCTTAGCTTCAGTGTCATAGAGATGTAGTGGTGGGTTTGTCCCTAAATTGGGAGAGCCTGGTAGAAACTGCATTTTCCTGGAGCCACAGACTTTGGACTAACTTCAAGTGTTGGAAGAAACCAAGATCTTTGACTCTTTCTCTCTAGCCCTATTGTGCTACCCTACCAAAGGACATAATAAACTACGAACAATCCCAAAACACAAGTAATGAAAACCATGTGGTACTCATGATAGCCACAATCTAGAAAATAGACCATATTGGAATCTTTTGAACCACAAAGCTAAAAAGCTGAAAAGGTAGCCTTTATGTTATTAAGCATACTCTTAACAACAAAAAGTCATTTTATTATTAAACTGCAGTTTGTGACTATCACTCATCTGCTCATAACTGTTGCTAGAATTTTTCCTGCTTAAGTATTCAAGGTCCTCATCTGCCATTTCACCTTCTCCCTCCTCGCCTCTACCAGCACATGGTTTCTCTAAGCTTGGCTAGTGTAGTAGTCTTGCTCAATTCTGCTGACACCACTCCTTCTACCTGGAATGCTTCCCCAATCCTCTGTACCTATTCCTATAATAGCTATTCTCTCAGAATCAGAAGAATCCTCACCTTCCACTGACAGTTCCCAGTGCTGTGTCCAACTCAGCTCTGAGCTCTTATAGTCTCTCCACTCTTTTGACTACCATGGCATCCTGCCTTGTGACATTTCTTGAATCAAAGCTGCCTAGAGTTATTTTTATTTCTGAATAATAACCTCTAAAATGTATAGGTCCTAGGTCTCCTAAATTAGCCTAAAGCTTTTTGAAATCAAAGAATTTTTTAATCATCCTCTGCAAAAATCAAACACAGAATTATATCCTAGTTGATTCTTTATACATAATTTTAATGTATGCATCATAAGATTATTAGGTATAAAGGATTACATTTTCATATCTTGGAGTTACCTTGAAAGTCACATTATTAGGGGTTAAGCATAAGAGAACTGTGAATATTTAAAGGAGAGGAATATACCGCTGACAGTATGCTTCACATGATATTCAAGACTGTCCATTTGTAGGTGCGTAGATATTTAAAAAAATATATGAGTTGATAATTTCATGTTTTATGGAGAAACATTTAATGAAGGAAGTATACTAAAATGTGAGAGTGAAAAGCAAATAAAAGTGTTAAAAATAAGTTATTTTATCTTAAAATAAGCAAAAACTACCACCTAAATTCTGAAATAATAAATCAGATATTTCCATTCTTTGAAGAATCATTAGAATGGGTTAGTCAATAAGACTTTTATTTCATGCTGCTTCTGCCACAATGACCTACCCAACACTAGAATCCTTTATGGACATAACTGTAACCTTTTTATGGATCTCCATTAAGGTTATAAATCTCCTTAAACTCAGTATCTGAAATCTCATATTTCTTTAAAATATCAGAATGATATACAGTAAATATTCAATAAGTATTGACCCTTGTCAAATGATTAAACCATGAAATCTGAGTTTCTCTATTTTAAAAATACATGATCATACATAGTTTATAAGAACAGCAAGTATTGTCTGAATGATACCAGTATATGTCTGGCACATAACTGGTACTCAAAAATTATACGTAGAAGGAAAGGGGAGAGGCAGAGTGGAGGGAAAAGGAAAAGAAAGAGGATACTATGCCCTGCAGTTTATGGTACAAAATAGAAACCATACATTAACCTTAATAAGGGCAATATGTCACCAGATGTAGGTACAAACAGGGTATGTAGTATTTCCAGAATCCCCCTAGTCCTGGCTTTCTGTTTTTGTTCAACTAGTATTTATTAAAATGCAGAATGTCAGTTTTCTCCCTTCCTCATATACTTAGATATCAGCAAAGCTAATTTCCTTTTACCTCCAGTAGCAGAAACATTAAAAGTAAACATATTTTACTACTAGTGGGAAGAACGTTTAACAAATAACATTTTGCATTAGGAAAAAAATCCACAACGAAAATGCCAATTTACTGAATAGCTGATGTAAAGCATTAGAAGCCAAAGACATGCTGAAAATTTGTAACTGTGCCCACAGCTGCATTTAAGCAAAGAATCATTACTTCTACTTTGAAGAAAAAGCTTCTAAATCAGCAAAGCAAAGAAAGTCAGCTGAACCTTTCTCTGAATTATTTGGCAAACAACACATTTAGTATTATTTTGTACAGAAATAATGCCACTTTTCCAAGGTGCTCAAAATATTTTGAAAATATCCAATTGGCTTCACAGAATCACGATCAAACCAATAGCAGTGTTTGTACCTTTCCATAGGAATAAAACTCAGCACCTCCAGTAATCAAATTGTTTTAGTCAGCCATGGCCAGAATCCTCCTCACCCCAAACACTTTCTCTAGCCTCTTATGAGTTTGCCTGTTTCCAGATCTTGCACTAAAACAGAAACGGACTTCCCTACCTAGGACTACTTGTGAAAGGTAAAAGAGCAAACCTAGACATCATTGGCTGTCCCTCAGGAACAATTTAAACAGGGAGCTTAAATACATTTTTGGCTGGAGCGAACTATAGCTGGCTTTACAGATAACAATTACTTACTAATAATTGTGGTATTTACAAATAACTACTGCTTCCAGGGACATCCACAATTCCTCTGAGCTTTCCAGGTCTCAAAGGAAATGATTGGCAATCTCTTTTCAATGACATGGTAAAACAGAGCTCTTAAAAACTCACTTAAAATTGAATCTTGATGGCAAAGATGCATATGAAAAGATGTTCCACATCATGTATTACCAGGGAAATGCAAAGTAAAACAATGGGGATAATGGCCAAAATCCAGAAGGCTGACAACACCAAATGCTGGCAAGGATGAGGAGCAACAGCAACGCTCACACTTTGCTGATGGGAACACAAAATGGTACGGCCACTTTGGAAGAAATTTTGGTGCTTTCTTACAAAACTAAACATACCTTTACCATATGATTCAGCAATCCTGGTCCTTGGTACTTGTTTAAAGGAGCTGAAAACTTATGTCCACACAGAAACCTGCACAAGGCTGTTTACAGCAGCCTTATTTGTAATTGTCAAAACTCCGAAACCAATAAGATGTCCTTCAGTAAGTGAATGGATAGATAAGTTGTTGTACTTTCAGATAAAGGAATATTATTTAGTGCTAAAAAGAAATGGGCTGTGAAGCCATGAAAAGACATGGAGGAATCCTAATTGCTTGTTACTAAGTGAAAGAAGCCAATCTGAAAAGGTATTGCCAGCGTGGAGTTGGCAGGGATTTTAGCAGAGCTTATCCTTAGAATGCTTCCCCAAAATCCAAAGTGAAGAGGAGGGCAGGGCATGGGCTGCCATGTGTTGAAGTCCAAACCCCCAGTACCTCAGAATGCGATGGTATTTGTAGGTAAGGTCTTTAAAGAGGTAATTAAGTTAAAATGAGATGATTTAGAGTAGGTGCTAATCCCACATCTGGCGTTCTCATACAAAAGGGAAATCTGGACACAAATAATGGACAGGAGGAAGACAATGTGAAGACACAGGGAGAAGATGATCATACACAAGCCACCTTGATCTTGAACTTCTAGCATATAGAACTGTGAGTAAATAAACCTCTATTGTTTAAGCTGCCCAGTCTGTGGTATTTTGTTATGGCAGCCTGAGCAAACTAATACAGCAGGGCATGAGCTGCTTTAGAAGGCACTGGTGCTTGATACAATGAAGCATAGTTCATATAAGAAAGAAGATTTGAAGGAAACTTATCAATATAGCCCACTATATGCCTGGGTGTAGTACTAGGTCTTTCACAATAATCACCCGTTTAGCTCCCCCCAAAACCCTATAATATGGTATTATAAACCTAATTTTTTAAATAACTGAGCTCCAACACTTAGGAAGCTTTCTAAGGATACTTGGCTGATTTTCTTCAGAAAGAGAATTTCAATACTTGTCTAGCTGACTCCAAAGACAATGTTCTTTTCCAGTGCTATAAGGTAGAAGAGCACATGCACGCACACCCTGGAAGTAAAAAGCCCGTAGTTTCATCTTTTCAATTACATTTTTAAAATTATATTTGCCAGAATATAAGATGCATTCTTCCACATATACACAAAGAAAGACAGAAACAGAAAGAGAGAAGGAGGTGGAGGAAGGAATGAATCCAAAAGTTACCTTACATCGTTTGAGTCATTATTTTGGAGAGGGTAAGCACTTAAGGTCAGAACTAGAATAAAACACAGAACATCACTAATGTGAAGTTTGTGTCAGCAATAATTTTCTTAACAGAAAACAGACTCTACCACTGACCTGAGGATGGAAATTAGGTGATACCTGGAAGACATTAGATCTGAATCTGTTCCTGTCATATCTATGAGTCAAAAGCATTGGAGTCACTGCTCTATTTCTATTTAAATTAATTTTTTTTGTTACTTGTTATATACAGACACACACATGTGTTAGTTTTTACTGAAATATTTAACATTTGTCCAAGAGTGATTTTGCCCCACAGGACACATTTGGCAATATCTGTAGACAATTTTGATTTTTCACATCTAAGAGTGCTACTGGCATCTGGTCAACAGAGGCCAGGGATGCTGCTAAACATCTTATAATGCACACTGAACAGCTGCCACACCCCAATCCGCAACAAAGAGTTATCCAGCCCAAAATGTCAATAGCACTGAGGGTTCCTGCATAGGAATTTACTCAAATTCTTTTGTCTGTGCCAGCTTACTTTCTACCAGTCTTAGTGATACATTTTATTGGGACTCTACACAGTATATGTAACAAAGAGGAATTCATTAAATGTATTTCTATAACTTGGCTTGCTTTTTAAAAGTTAATCATTTTTCTGGAATGCATTATCAGTATTTATTTTTATAGAACCTCACGTATGGTACGAAACTTCACTTACCAGTTATCATATTGTGTTTTGTTGCTTGTTATTACCTGATACACAGTGAATACATTTCTTTTGATTGTATGATTTTATAGATTTTTTCAGGATTAGAATACTAATATCCATAATATCAAAATATTATATCTGGAACATATGATTTTTCTCCTGGACTCCAAAATATAGTACAATATATAAAGTAATATTTTTATAACTGTATCATGGAATGTACTTTGCAAAATTATCTACTTTTGAAAAATTGAGATTTTTTTTGTTTTTTATATCTTTGTATCATATATATTATAAAAAGGGACATCAGGGAATTTTTAAGTTAAAATTTCATTTAAATTCCCCATCCATTTCACTTGTACATATTAGATTTGCACTGATTAGGCTCAATTCAGCAAATATTTACTGAGCACAGAGAAATAATGACAACTATAAGTTTTTAGCTAACAACTAAGAGCTCACTCTGGCCAAAGAGAACAGGGACAGCAAAACATTTTTCCTTGTGGTTGAATTAAAACAAGGAGTAAAATAAAGTTTTCTCCTTTATATTTTTCCCCTTCCTGAAATGTTCATCAACCAGTGTCCCTATTTTCACAGTCTTAATGATTACCAATTTTAATAATTCTGACATTATATTGATTCAAGATCCATAATTTGCTAAAGTAAATTTTGAATCATTTGATTCTTTCCAAACTTTCTCTGTAGATAATGTTACAAAGGAAATTTCAAGTATGTGGATTTTATTTTTCTTTCCAACAAATTTCCTTAAAATAAATTTCAGAGTGGGATTGCTGAGTTAAATAGTACGAACATTTTTATGACTGTAAGTATTATGGTGTTACTTATAAAAGCATTGTGCCAACTTCCATTACAACTAGAGCATAATGGTGAAAAAATATCATAGCATACTTGCCAGCATTGAGTTTTATCTATGAAAAAAAAATATTTTTGTAATTAAATGAGACTTTAAATGTGCCTTAAATTTTATTTAAATTTTAGGTCTCTGATTATTGGTATGGAAGAAATTTTCCTATATTCCAATTTGTACTTTTGAAAAATGTTTATGTCCTACTCTAATTTATCTGTTAGACTCCTAAAGTTTTTCCATAAAATTAAACATAGAATTTTTGTTTATTAATCAAACAATGCTGCTATCACTTGTCTTGCACACTCTTAAAGGATTGTTGTATTTATGGCACATTTACCAGGTTTTGAGCAACCCAAAGAAACTGAGATCCTGAGAATATTCAACACTTTCCACAAAGAGCTTGGATTGGTGGGGGGCGGAGTGGGGTAGGGAGGGCGCGGGACAATAACTATGACAACAAAAGCATTTAAGACCAGTAATCCACTTACCAAAGAGGCTTGGGTTTGTTTCAAAATGTTCGTAGCAACCAAGTTTAAAATGAATGGAGAGAAAAAAACCTCATAGATAACCATATGTTAAGAAATTTTTTTATTCTTGTCTTTTCTTTCTTTCTACTTTCTCTGCATGAGCAGTTTAGGGGATTAATGCAAACCTCTGAACATGCTGTTTTGCACTGAGCTCACTTAGTCTTTTCTTCTCAAGTCCTTGACCCAGATAAAGAAAGATATGATTTCCAAATTCAATGAAAGCTTAAATTGGAGGTGAGGGGGGAAAATGCTTTCTCAGCTCAGACCATGATTTCTCTGCTGTCCTACAATGGTAATTGTAAAATAGAGCTTCATTTAAAAAAACCTCCCTTTGTTCTTCCAGGTCTCATAGAATTACCGTGTGGAAAGGGACTTTGAGATGCCATTTGCCATAACAGACCACATATTTCAAAACAAAACTCAAAACGGTCTGACAAAAGATTTTTTCCTTATTTGCCAATGTATTTATAATAAGCTTATAAGTGTTCAAAGGTTGTATAAATTTATATACAAAATCAATTGCCTAAGTCTCACTCATCTCCTCTCGGTCCCCAGACAACCTCATCTAGCGTCCAGGCATCAGCAGGACCTAGGTGCTGTCCCCTCCTACTTCTGTGCTTTCAGCCCTCTCCTCTTTTTGATTGACTCAGTTTCTTCAAGTGCCTACAAACATCTCATACCACAGATATTTCAAAATCAACACATCCACAATTGAGTCATCTTTCCTTCCAAACCAGTTTCTCCACCTCTCATCCTCTTTCCATGAAAAATACCACATCATTCATTATCCAAACCAGAAACTCGAGAGTCTCTCCATAGGGAGAGTCTCCCTTTCTCTCTCTCTTTTCCACACTCAGTCATTGAATCCTGTCAATTCTTTCTGAAAAGAATCAAAATCTCTTGTGTGTATTTCTTTCTCCTCATCCTCACCATTCCTGCCTTAGTACGCACACATCCTTACAACTTCCTGAGCAAATTATTTAAATTATCTCCGTCTTGGTCCTCTTGCCACCAGTGTTCATTACCATTCACCTGCCTCCCACACGCCACCCCATACTACTCTCCGTATCTCTGTCAGAGATCTTTAAAAAATACACATCTCGTGTGACATGTGACTAACACTATTTCCTTATGACCTCATTTTAAAGACCTGAGTTTTCTTAGCTGTAACTGCGATAATCATGCATAAAACTCATATTCACCACAACTGGGCAAAATGAGAAATTTTGAATTGCTTTAAAGAACGGTTGGCAGGCCGATTTTTCCGTAACATGGGATTTCTAGGATTGAAAATTTACAAGCAGTTTTGTTCTCCTACTTGTATCATGCCCACCCCCACCCTGCCTTCCATCCCTAAATCTCACTTCAGAGAGTCTCTTACATTCAAAATACAGATTGTGAACCCAACGACGGAACAGACAGAAGCAAAGTAAAATATGCACAGACTTCAAACGCTACAAACAGACTCCAAACAGCTACAACATGTAATTGTTTAATTGAAGAAAGTGACATCCTCTAAGAAAGGCCTCCTAAACTGATACTTGTGATATTCAGTATTTTCTTTTTCTCCTTTGAGGTGTTCTGAGCTCTTTATAAAAATCAACTCTTTGAATACATAAACAGAGATCAAAGAAAGAGTAAACTCAAATATTTTTGTCCCTTTCTCACAGTTAAAGACAATTCCTTAGGTATCAAAACCAGGGGATGAGAAGGATTATGTTACTTATATACGCATAAATTTCTTCAATGGTAGTTTTGAACTATAATGGGCGAGGCCGTGTGCTACGGAAACCCTTGTGTCAGATTTAGAGTACCTATTTTTCTAGGAGTTTCTGAGGGCAGAGACTGCATCCAACACAAGGACTGACACAAAGTCGTTATTCAATAAATGTCATTGAATGAATATTAGAGGAAAATGGTTGAAAATGAGATAATGCTTAAAAAGAGGCACGTACCAAGTGCTACTGATCACAACTGGTCCTATGGGGTGAGCTGGTGGTCAGGAAAGGTTTCTGGGCAGAATGTTCTAGAAGGCACGGCTCTTTGAGTAATAAGATAGCTTACGCTGTTCTCATTTCTGGAAATGCCCTTACCTATTTCTCTAATACTGAACTCTTATTCATCATTCAAGCCCAGGTGAAGTCTCTGCTCCTCACCGAAGCCAGTCCCAATCATCATACTGTCCTCAGTGAAATCTTTTGTACTTTACGTTTCTGGAGTGCTTTATTTATACCTTTTATAAATTTATATTTATTATGTTTATATTCACATTCTCATACCATATCTTTATCACATGTTAACATCTTTTAGTTTATTTTGTTGAAACACTTATATAGCACTTACTATGTGCTGGGCAGTGTCCTAATAGCTTTGCATTGTCATCTCAATCCTCACAGCAATCCTATGTGTAGTTTTACTATTGTCCTCCTTTTACAGCTGAGTAAACTGAATTCAGCCCAGACTTCTAGAATTCTGTCTTTTGCACTACAGAGCAAGCTCCCTGAGAGAAGAAAATGCACTGTCTACATTTTTATAACCTCGACTTGTAGCACATGACTTAGCAAATTATGGATTTTCAATTTAATAAACAAAAAAAGATGTATATATTATTGAATAAAGAAAGTTTGCAGAGGAGAGAAAGAGCAATTACGGGGATCGTTTTATAAACTATATAAATGTCCAACCAATGTACTGTATACTTGAAACTAACAAAATAAAATTAAAAAGAAAAAAGAATGTTTGGCAGAGGCACCTGCCCAAATCAAAGAGACTCCATTCATTTTAGGAGACAGTTAAATTTTCTTCACTATAACCTCCCCTTAACTACTAAAATGTTTAGTGAATTATTGCTCTCAGGGAAAAAATAAATAATAGTTACTGTTAACTATTATCCTCGAGCTCAAGTAAAACTCATCAAGATCTGGTTAACCCACTTACTTCAGAAAGACACATCTCACAAATCACTGCCAAAAAAGGCGGGGGTGGGAGGCGGATGGGGATGGTCTAATGTTTGCAAAATTTCTGTGAGAAATCTCAGTTCAAAACTGTGCCAGTCTGCTGTACAATGTGCTACTAAAGAACAGAGGACATCTACTGTTAAAACTGAAGATGAGACAATCAACACACTTTCTCAACGCCAACTGGAACCACGTCACGAGAGCGTGTAGAAAGACCCAAAGCACAACAAACTGGGTCGGCTTGTGGGCAGACCCTCTGCATCCACCCTGACCCCAAGCATTTGGAGAGTCAAGAGCTGCGCGAATGTGAAAAGAAAGGTATTGCATGGATGGTGACAGAGACCTAAAAGATATGTGACTCTATATAAATGATGTGCACTGTCTGAATAGAGAAAAAAGTTTATTAGGTACAACCTAACTGGCTTCTAGGTGTCCTGAAATTTTCACCTCATTGGTTATTTTTAAGAGCAAAAAATAAGCCTAGCCTAAAGAATGGATGCATTTTGATTTTGAAAAGTGCCAAAAGAACACCACCTCCCTTTTAATGATTGTAACCTCATTCACTTGGGACAATTTCTATTTTAAAATGCCAGCCCTCCATGAGGAGGTAACCCTTGTCATTATCAGCTAGCACTTGGTTTTATCCAATAATTCTTTATCAGAGATTAGCTCCCCTATAGGTAAGAATAAGAAAAGGACCCAGACAGTTACCAAAGGAAAGGAGAGGAGTCCTAGAAGAGAAGAAAACACAAGTGTGAGGAAGGCCTAAGATGCCCACATTACGTGCTCCATAGTTTTCCCAGGCTGGCTGTGTCACCAGGACAAGGCAGAGCTGCTTGTATATCCTGAGCATTAAAAATAATAAGCAGTTTCTACTCAGGAAGCTAAGTAGTTTTCAGTGAGAGAAAAGCACTTCTCTACCAGTCAGTATCTATTTCCAAAAAAAAAAAAAAGAACAGATTTCAGTGAGTGGGGTCAAGAGCTATCAGGTCAGTACCATGATGCCTGGAGAATAATCAAAGAGCCAAGAGAAAGCATAATGCTCTGGCATCAGGCTGATCAGCGGCAACATGGCAAGACAGAACCCGGGGCTGAGATTACGCAGAACCAGTCAGCAACCCAGTGTTCCACTCTGCCCTGCAAAGATAAGGCGTATTACCACTCCCTGCATGCCCAGATTCAAAAATGTTTGTTTCATAAGTAGTATGAAAAGGCATTCAGATGTCATTGGTGGTTTATTCCTGCTCACACAGTAAGGTTCTAGAGACAATGCAAAAGATCTATATCCCTGAAACATTCTAATCATCAAACTAGTCGACCAAAGCTACCCAGTAATCAGAACTTTCAAAATGACCAAGCATGGGTTTGGACTCCAGTGCACGAGAGGTACAAGAGGCTTTCAGTTGAACTGAAAATGAAGAGAAGCTGAGGGATCCAGGACTCAGATGAGCAGAGGAAAGAAAAAAAAAAGTCTTTCTTTCTGTACTCAAGCCAAAAGCCAGAGCCGCCCTGAACTGCTGTGCAGGTTGTGCCCTGCACAAGGGCACCCCATTCAAGTGGGCATGAGAGAACTCAAGTCCTCTCTGCAAACCAAGCAATCACCTGGGCAGGACTGTCCAGCTCCAGAAGGGATACCATTTTATAATTGATCCGCTCAAAAATGTTTTTTTTTTTTAAATAATAATAATTGGCCCACCTGGAAGATATACCTTTATCTTAGCAGGTACAAACACACCTTATATATAAGCAGAGGCCATGCCAAGTCTAGTTTAATTGAGTGTGAGCAGGAGCAAAACAAAATGCTGAGGGGTAACTGGAGCTCCCCACCGCATCCCTACAATTTCTGACCTCGCTCAACTCAGAGTCTCACTACAAAGGGCTCACTATCTCAGGAAGCACAACGGAGAGAGGCCCAGAGGTCTAGCAATGTCCATGGGCATGGATGACTTTATCTAAGTAGCTCCAGAGAGTCTACACACAAAGGAGAAAGCACACAGGCTGCATTCCCAAGGAACAAAGGAAGAGAAAGCGGGGAGCAGATGTGATGTGTGCTGTGCATACTTCAGACACTTGTCCAGTGGAGAGTTGGGCTGGAGTAGGGGCTTGGTTGGAAGGAGCGGAGTGGTGGGCCCACCTCTGAGAAGTTCTTTTGCGTTGGGAAATATGTTAAAGGGAAGTTGGAAGAACCTGTGTTAAACAATGGGCGAGAGCTAAATCTTAGGTTTTCCCAGGGCTGGATGCAATCTTCCCATTTGCTTATGATCTCCAGGTCCACATCTGAGCTCTTGATCTCCCCGCCTTTCTAAAAGCCAGAATTATCCTGCTTAGGGATTCCTTCGTGACCTCATAGATTCATCTTCTCATGAGCCTCGGGACACCATCATTTGGTAGCAGGAGGCCACATATGGTTTTCCTATTTGTTGAATGCACCCCTACTCTCCCAGCTGGCATGAGGGAAATGCAGAGGACTCTAGCCCCATAGAAGCTCCCCTAACTTGAGATGAATCTCATTTTTTGGTCCTGTGAGCCAGCTCCACTGAAGAAGCCTTTACTTATGATACAGCTAAGGTTCTCAAAGTGAAGAGCATCCTTTTCCAGCCTCAGGCATCATCCAGCATGCCTGTGAATTCTGCATTTTAAGCACCTTAGATAGCTTAATTAAGAGCATCACTGCTCCCTGAGCAATCTGGTGACAGAAAAACAGGCAAGCAAAAAAAAAAAAAAAAATGAACAGCTCAGCTAGCTAAGTTCCATTCCTTCAAGCAAGCATTTAAGGAGAAGCTGCTCCTGCCCATCAGGGCACAAGTGCTGCTGGGGAGTGGGGCCGGGAAGGAGAGAGAGCTAGGAGTCTCGGGGCCACAATGTGGTCAGACCAGATCCACAGACAAACAGCCAGGGCAGCTTTTGGACAACCTATCATGACGTATGCAAAAGTCATCAGTCTTTTTACAAGTACAGAGGACCACAGGTAAAGGGGTCCAACAGGGAAGCTGGTCCTAAAAATAAGTGTGGGGATGCTGAGATAATTAAATGTGACAGTGAGGACCTGGCAGGTAGAATAACTAGCAGCTACCCTACTCTTTTCCAGGGCCCCCAATGGAGACCTCCTGGAAGGACCGTGCTTGTGGTTAACCTGCTGGAAGAA
>NW_006438074.1:1659755-1665219 GCF_000325575.1 Pteropus alecto | reverse complement strand
ACTGGGATACAATCAGTTTGTTCCTTTTCTCTGACAGCTGACTTCTCCCTGACAGCTGGAGTGCTTAGAAATGCAAAGGGCCCAACTGAAAGCTTCCTGATTGGGAGCCACAGCACCACTTCCTCCCTCCTACCTCATCTCCCCGACCCAACCCGTAGAAGTGGGTGTGAATCCGGAATTCACTTTCTCAGGTAACAAAATGACATTTTAACAGGAACTAAGCTGTGCTCATTCGGAGTTAAAAGGGAGGGAGAAAGAGAGGAACTAAGGCTTGACTGGAGAGGCAGGATATCAAGGCAGGTGATGAAGGTAGTCATTGGAGTCAGCCCGCCTGGACCTGAGCTTCAATCTTGCCACTCTCTAACCATGTGGCTTTGAGCAAATTGTTAGCCTCATTTGTCCAGTAAGAATAATGATAGTACCTACCTGATAGGGTTTTGTGAATATTAAATTAGTCAATATACATAAAGTACTTAAAAACAGTAGCTCACACAGTTTCTCTCTATAGATTATAGTCTCTATAATCATTAGCTACTATTAATCTATAACAACAGTGACATAGATGCTATGATTCTCACTTCACAGCCGAAGAAACTGAGACACTGAGCCCAAGTCACACAGCTAGTAAATGATGAACCTGGGAATTGAACCTATAGCCTATAATGCCCACTGAGTCTATGGTCTTGTAAGCACTACACTTCTCTATAGATTATAGTCTCTATAATCATTAGCTACTATTAATCTATAACAACAGTGACATAGATGCTATGATTCTCACTTCGCAGCTGAAGAAACTGAGACACTGAGCCCAAGTCACACAGCTAGTAAATGATGAACCTGGGAATTGAACCTATAGCCTATAATGCCCACTGAGTCTATGGTCTCGTAAGCACTACAACTGAAACAAAGCGTTTCTTGTTCAATATCAGATTAAATGAGTGATTTCTCTTCAGATACTAGGATTTTATACAAGCTTAATTCCTAGTATCAAACTCTGCCCCTGTAAACCAAGGCATTTCTACAAACGCTCACCCTCTTGGCCCGTAGGCCGATTATTTCCTTCTGAGTCTTCATATTAAAGTGTCCCACCCAAACCTATAAAATCAGATTTTCTGGAGTAGAGCCTAGGAATTTTCATTTTTAACAAACTCTCCACACGTACACAACCAACTTCATCACCACTCCCGCCTATAATTCTCATACATTCCAAAGTTGGAAGCCATGGCTATAGGTTGTTTCTACCCAATTTTGTTTTGTTGGGAGTTTTTTTACACGTTTTTAATAGGTACCTGAAATATTCCAATAGATTTCCAAACATCAAATTCAAAACCTAAAATAAAACAGCACTACCTGACTTATCTTTTACGAACGAAGCAGTCTCCCACAAAAATGCCGAATCTGTGGAAGGTGTGGGTTGAAGGAATTCCCATCACTACCATTTATCCACACTGTTTCCATTAGGAAAGAAAACATTAACTTCATAATTATCCCCATGTCTCCAGGTCTATAGTGGTTCTTTGAATCACTTCTTTCGGATAGAAAAGTTAACCCTTTCCAACCCCAATCATAGTTCCCAGTTAGAGGGAAGCAAAAAATGAATTATCCTTGTCATAATGGGGGCTGTTCTGGTGATCCGCAATCTGGAGATTAACTGTTCAATGTAGCGTGAACACACCTGCCAAACACAAATTCTTCCTTCCTCCTTCATTGGAATGTCACCACTAAAAGCACAGAGAGTGCTTTTATTCCTAGTATGTATGTTATTCCAAACAAAAATGTGTTGTCCAAATAACTCAAAAGGTATAAAGACTAGCTGACCCATGAACTATCCACTCTCACGACTCCTCAACAAAAGCTCACAATTCAGCCAAGCCACTGAACTCTGGAACATTCGCTGACCATATGTCAAGTAAAAAGTCTTATTCTGATAATAATACCGCAAAAATAATAACTAGCATTCATTGAGCACTAAATTCCTCAGCTCTGTGCTCAGACCTTTTCATAATTTAAGTGAAAAGAACCAGGAAGAAGGGGAAAGCTGCTCACCTTTGAAAAATGATGAGGTCAAATGTATAGTATTCAATTTACCAGTTGCCATGCCCTTCCCCTTGGTGTCCAGTAAGCTGTTCATGGTCCCCAATCAGCTTGCATGTGACACCCCTCCACCTGCTCTACCAGAAGTTCTTTGCTGGTCAACTGTCAGGTACATGAACGGATAATACCTTCTGGAAGTCTGCTGGAAGCTCTCTGTGAGATTTTCTTCCAACACAGCATTTATGAGCTTTCAGTAGGGGGTTGGGAGGACAAGGAGAAGGTGTTAGAATTATTTCAGGTTGAAAATAAAGAGAAGCAGTAAGTGCAGCTGGCGATCCCTGATTAAATACCATCTCCTCGGTTAGCAGTGGTTTGAGCCTGCAGCATTTGGGTTGTTTTTCCCCTGAGCTATTAGGATGTTCATCAGTTCAAATAAAAATCTGCAAGCAAACCAGTAATAAAGACAGTAAATTTGCTTCTCTACCAACCTGATTATGGAGCATTTCTGGCTTATTATCTTATTTAATTGTCTAAGGAAACTAATTGTTTTGGCTCATTTGTTGAAATATATAATGCTTGGCTTCTTTGCTTGCAGATCAGGCCAGCACATTTTGGCACTGAAGAATATGTATTTGATCTATGAAGTATAGTCTTTTGAATATGCATTTAGACTATGGTGGAAAATTTATTTATTCTGAAGCTCATTAGTTTGTACTGGAATGTCTTTTGGATGAGAATCAATAAAATATTTATTCTATAAGCAGAGGTGTCTGTACATAGGGAGAAGAGGCATCCAACTCATTGGATCAGAAAACTACTTTGCCCCAGAAATAGATTCTTCATAGACACTGATGGTGGTAATAATAATAATGAGGAGGAAGAAAAGGAGGAGGAGGAGGAAAAAGAGGAAACAGAAACAAATAAAGAAATAAGCAAACTGGATCTTCCAGTCCCTCAGACCTGTGTTCAAATTAAATTCTGCTACTACCAGCTCAGAACTTAATTTTTCTTATCTGTAAAATGGTTACTACATCACAAGGTTGTTGAAAGAATCAAATGTGCTAATGTAGATAAGGCTTCTGAGCCATAACAGATATCTGATGCAATTAGTTCTTACACAACTAGGATTGCCAGGTAAAATACAGGATGCCAGGTATATTCATTTTCTACTGCTGCTGTAACAAATTACCACAAACTTAGTAATCCTAAACAACAAAAATACATTATCTTACTATTCTGGGAGTTAGAAGTCTAAAATGGAACTGCAGGGCTGTGTTTCTTCTGGAAACTCTAAGGGAGAATCTATTTCCTCGCCTTTTCTAGCTACTAGAGGCCACCTACATTCCTTGGCTATGGCCTCTTCCTCCATCTTTAAAGCCAGCAGCATAGAAACATTTTTAGTCTTTGACCTCTGATTCCATCCATACATCTTCTCCCTTATAAGGACCCTTGTGATTATCCAGCCTACCTAGTTAATTCAAGATAACCTCCTCATTTCAACATTCTTAATTTAGTCATACCTTCAAAGTCTCTTCTGCCATATAAGGTGACATATTCACATATTCCTGGGATTGAGACTTGGATAATTTTGGAGGGCACTGTTCAACCTAGTCCATATAATCCACCCATTGGCCCCCAAAGATTCACATCTATCTTTTATGTAAAATACATTCACTCAATCTCAGCATCTCAGAAGATCTCAACCCATTATGGCATCAATACAATTTCAAAGTCTCATCTAAATATCATCAACCAAAAGTCCTAAATCTCATTCTTCAGGTAATGTATGAGTCAAAACTCTTGGTATAATCCATCTAAGGCAAAGTTTGTCTCTATCTGTAGACCTGTGAAAATTAAAAACAAGTTACATTACTCCAAAATACAATGGTAGGACAGACATAGGACAATAGTTATAGTCATTTTCATTCAAAAGTAGTGGTGGGTGATGAAACAAAGAAAAGAATCACTGATTCCAAGAAATATTGAGACCCAACTGGCAAAAATTCACTAGGTTTCAAGACCTGGGAATAATCTCTGTAGTGTGCAGCTCTGCCTTTTAGGCCCTCAGTTCTATCTCCTGGGCATGGAGCTCTACCCTTTAGGCCAACAGCTTCGCCGCCTGGGTCATTCTTCCTTTTTCAAGATTGTAGAACATATTTGTAGCTGAATAACTGTCAACCCTATTTCTTGCATGTAAGATTTTTTGAATCAGACATCTTCCTTTCATTTCTTCCTCTTTCTGTCCCTTTTAATCCAAGCCGGCAGTGTTTCTGAAAGCCTAACATCCTTAAGAACATTGTGAGTCTCTCATATGTCTCAGGGATTCACTTCCTTAGGCAAAACGCCCCTCCACAGTTCTGTCCAGATAATCTCATATCTATTTTTGGCTTCTCCAAAGATGGCCAAGGGTATCCATGAGCGATATGCATACTTTCTTCAAAGGAAGGTGTATGTGACTGAATACTTGCACCTTTTGATTAGCAGAAAGTTGCTGAGCCATTGTTGAGCCACACCCTTGGCTTGCTCTCCAGAGCACCTTCCTGACAGTAAATCTAAAGGCAGCATCTTTGCAATCTGAATAGGCTGAGAATTTCCCAAATCAAGTTGTGGTTCTTTTTTGCTTAGAGTTCTTCCCTCAATCTCTTTTATATCACATTTTACTATAAAGAGCAAGAAGAAACCACACTATACCTTTAATCCTTTGCTTAGAGGTCTTCTCAGATAAGTATCCAAGTTCATCACTTACAAATTCTGCTTTCCATATAATAATAATAGAATACAACACAACTAAATTTTCTTTCACCACATAACAAGGATCCCATTTACTTCAGTTTCCAGTAATACCTAGCTAAATTCAAATTTCAGAAAATATAATGACTATTTGGTACAAGCATAACCCAAATATTACACAGGACACAAACTAAAAATATTGTTTACCTGAAATTCAGATTTAACTGGGCATCCTGAATTTTTATTTGCTAAATCGTACCGGCTAGGTACTAGAGAGAGAGAATAGGATACACAATGAGAAAATGCTGAAAATGAAGAAAATAATAGAAGAAATGCACAGTGTGAGACCGTGTCTGGAAGGGCAGGCCATATTGAAGTGCTAGAGCAGGAGGCCTTAAACAGACGAGAAGGTAATTGTAAGGGTTCCGGGAAGGTGAGAGCTGAAGGGAGGGGGATTAATCCTGAAAGACTAGAGGCACTGAGGGTGAACATATGTCACCTCATTGTTTTGCTGAAGGTCACACCTGCCAAAAGAAACTCATTTTATCTACACTGGCCTCTAGAAGAGAAAAGATATTTTTCATCATTCTCTAGGCCTCTTGTGGCTAGGGAGGGAGGGAGGGATGGAAGGAGAGAGGGAGAGAGGGAGAGAAGGGGGGAAAGGGGAAGAGGAGGGAAAGACGGAGAGAGAAAGAGAGGG
>NW_006438074.1:1640705-1659585 GCF_000325575.1 Pteropus alecto | reverse complement strand
GGGAAAGAGAGAATGCATCTATGGGCATGGCAGCATCATGATTTTAGTCAAACTTATTAACAGAAACTTTTTCCTCAGTAGAAAGCCAGCGCTCTTTACATACTAAGTTTGTGGATCACGGTGAATATATTCTCGAGTTAATTTGATACCATAAATGTAAGTATGGGTCACATTGTCACACACAAAAAAATATATTGCTAATGCCACCTTATTAACATGTGGCTTTTCCAAAGGAAAAAGGGGTTTCAAGTTTATCAGTGGCATCTACTGCACTTAATCGTTTGCTTCACTGCCCTCCCTGACCACCCCCAAAGGCAGGAAAACCTTTCAATCTATAACATTTAAACCTCCCTACTACTTGAAAAAAGATTAGAAGAACACCACTTAGCTTCAAGTGACTTTACAGCTATTTCAGACATAAACCACCTAATGATGTTCAAGGCAGAAACTGAGTTGAGATGGGGAACGTGGTCGCCTCCTTTCCTGGTTTATACTGAACACAACTTTTAGAAGAAATTTCCTCTTAATAACAGCAGTGCTTGTTCTATTCTGTGTGTCAGGTGCTCCTCTAAATACTTTACATGTATAACTCAATTCCCTACAGGAAAGCACTGGTGTCATCCTTGTTTTATTAATGGTAGTACTGAGGCACAGAGAGATTAAATAACTTGCCCAGGGTCACAAAGTTATAAATGGCAATCTGGCTCTAGAACCTATGTTCCTCACCACTCTGCACTCTGCCTCTCCCATTTAGAAATGAATTCCTAAAACATTAGGAACACCTATAACCAAACTCTAATGACAAGACTCATCTAGCAGAAGTAAACAGGAAGAACTCTAATATAAGTAACAAGACCTTGGTTCAAGCACACTTACTGATTTAATAGCGTGCAAAAATTCTTCAGTTGGTTAAAAACTTGAATTCTGTAGTGAGATCCACCTGTGTTTTAGTTCTGCTTCTCCCCCTGACCATATGACTTTGGTCATCACTAAACCACTCTAAGCTTCAATTTTTCCACTAGTAAAATGAGACAATGATAATAAATATTTGCGGGATTGATGTTAAAATTATATGTTATTATCCTTGATGCTATTATTTTTTGTACACCCATACAGTGCATTTGTATGAGAGAACTACACTATTGTATCTTCAAATAATGTTGGGGGTAGCAATGAAGAACAAGTAACAGAACCAGTTTTCACAGCTTCAGATTTAGTGAAAGCATTTGGAGCATCCAAAGGTAGATATGAAGGTGCTGAAGGAGGACAGATAGACCCTTAGAGGAAAAATTATAAAAGAGCTGCAGTGATTAAATCTTCAAAAGGTAAAAGAGAAAACTAACAGTGTTTCTTCAAAGGCATGAAAAATAATCATTACACAGCTGCCTCTCATCTCCATTAAATCCAAATAATTTAATTTGGATATACATTCTTGCTTGGAAAACCTTAATGTCACTGATAAAGTATAGAAAGGGGTCACCCTGGGATACTAATTCTTTTCCTGGTAGAAATATAAAAAAGGAACTGCACATCTATCTGGAATAATATCTATCTGGATACAATCTGGCCTAGAGATGAGGGGAATAAATGAGCCTGAGGATTCCATGAGAATTCTGTTGAAAGAACATCTACTTTACAATGTTAAATAATTATCATTAGGAATAAAGGATTTCTTATACATAGTTTGTTTTTCTGACAATATAATTGTAAGCTTATGTCCTTTTGCTTTCTTTAGTTGGTTGAAGCACTTTTTTTAAGTAATCAAGTTTTCCATCTACATTTCTTCTTCAGACTCAGTCTCACTAATGAAGCCATCTCACATCTATCAGTTTTATTTTGTTACATTTGTTTTAACTTTCTTTATTATGCTCTTAAGTTTAGAGGTGAGATTCTTTTTTAAATGTTTCCTTTTTATGATTGAAAAAGTATACATCTTCAATATAAACATCTTTAAAAATAAAGACCAAACTCAAAAGAAGAATGAAACAATCATAATCCCAATTAAAACATCCTGGCTCTTCAATAAATGTACAAACAACTTTTTCTTTAAAAGTGAGAATGTTTAATATTGGAAAAAGTACAATGAACTAGGCAGTTTTATCCACTGCTGGTCCACATGCTGGTACAATGAAATTTACCTTTTGGAAAACACTTTCCAGAATGACTCAATAGCATTAAAATTTTTATACCTTTTGATCCAATATATCTTATTCTGAGACTATCCTAAGAATTAGGAAAAGAATAAGCTTATACATAAAGATGTCCAAAGCATTATTAAGGACATTGAAATGCAATCAAACTAAGTGTACAATTATAATATTGCACATTAATTAAAAATTATGGGTTCTGATAATACTTTAAAAATTGGCCTTTTGCTTAAAATTATTCCTTGACCTTCTCAATATTGCTGAAGGCCAGAGCTCATTCCAGTAAGATAGTGATGAACCAGCAGCCAGGACGTTGTGTTGAAGAAATTACTTTGTTGTTCTCCTTTTTCAGAAGAGAGAGACAAATTACAGGAAAAGATCAAGTGAGGAAATTCATTTTCAAAGGAACCTCTTCCACAGAACATCCTGAAGCCACTGGTTTCATCCCAATCTCCTGTTCAGCCCTTCATCTTTGTCTTGGTATCAAAAAGCTTTTGTGGTCAGAGTGATGACAGAAGGCAAGTCTGCAAGACTCACCCTCATCAAAGGAGCATGACATTCTACACAGCAGGCGCCTCAAGCAGGAAAGCAGGCAAGTCAGTTTTACGATGTCCAATAACCACTATCAACTTTTAACAAGGTGTTTCTGATCAAATCAGAGTACCAAAACACTCTTTTTCTGATCTGCTCATATTTCTTCTTTCTAACGTGGATAAATGTATACATGGGAATGTTAAATGCTTAGCAATATTCAGAGAAGAGAAATAACTGAGATTAGAAGTCCACATTTTAGACTATTCAAATCTCTAAATTCACATCACCATCATATCTCCACTGTCAGTTTACATGTACAAGGTACATATCATAGGGGTAGGAAGGGTTCAATCCTCTGGCTGGTGAACATAGGACTAGCACTTCAAGAAAGGTTATATCTTATACAGGCAGCAGACTGTAAGGGACAATGGTCTCTCAGTCCTTCCTCTCCAAGCATCAGAATTTTGGCTGCACATATCAGTTGATCCACTGAATTAGAGTTAATGACCTTGGGATGGATACCTATACATTAGGCTTTATAATAACAGAAAAATGTCCTATACATGACTGATACAACCCTGTGAAATGTACCACATGGATTTTTCTAAGCCATGAATTTTGCTTCTTACACACACACAATTGTGAAATTATCTTGGGCTCTTCTTCACCAGAGAACTGATAAAATCCTCAACTGGCTATAACTCAGAACTGTCACTACCCAGAACCAATCTGCATCCTCTTTGCTTCCTCACCCTGTTTTGCTTTCTTCTTCTGTGTAACTCTCACTTCTGCCTCCCCATTTTGATCTGTCTTGGAAAGGATTATTCCTTAGATTAAAATTTTTACCCAAATTTAAATGAATTATTTTTCCCTATGTCTGCAATTGCTTAAAAGGCTGACTTTAAGTTCAGAGCTTCCACTGACACACATCTGCAGTCTTTGTCTCTCCTCAATCAAAGTTCCTTGTCCCTCCTCACTCCAGGTCTCTTCTATCCTGGTATATGTTCTTCAAAATCTTGTTACTGCCAGTTATCTAAGATTGTTCTTACCATCACCACCAACAACAACATGAAGGCAGGGGTTTGCCAAATAACCACTTCGAGTCCATTCTTCCTTGACCTAGAGTTGTCCTTAATTTTAATGAAGGGTTAGATGTGTTTTGAGTAAAATTTCATGCAGCCTGACAGTCCCAGGAAAATACAAATAAGACTACTTCCAAAGTAGCCTTCAAGTAACATTGCATCCAATACGAATTTTCTGTACCATAGGCAGCATAAGAGAAAAGGAAAAACAAACAAACAAACAAACACTTCTGGAGGATAGAGTTTTACCTGTGCTTACTCGAACAAAGAACGGACGAGCCTTTGCAAATAATTTGGCAACTGCCAGGATGCAAAATCAATTAACTAACTTGAGGATGCCAGTTTAGAAAGCTGATTAACTAATCAGTGGCACTGATATCTGGATTAATAGATCACCTTAGATAGATTACCATCAAGCCACGTGAAAACATGCTGAACATTTACAAACTTTTTCAGATAATAAAATAGTAATCATATTAATAACAAATACCATTTATTTAATTCTTGTCTTTTGCCACAGATTACTTTCACAACAGCCATGCAAAGTGGTTATCATTTATTCATTCACTTATTCAACAAATATATACTGGACTCCTATGAGGGTCCAGGTACTTAGCTAAAACAGATCGCAAAGGTGACTATGGCATAGACCTTGACGAGGAGAACAGAGTATATTACAAAAGATGCTCATGTAAGTTGCAAACACAGCCAGAGGAAGGTGATCAGAAAAGTGTTCCTTAAGGAGGCAGCATCTGAGCTGCCAAAGGCAGCATGAGCAGGAGAATTCTGTTGCAGAAGTCCAAGTACCAGGTGACTGGAAGGAGAGTGAAGACATCAGGAGTATGAACCAAGAGCTCATGGTGGCTAACTAGATGCAAGGAATAAGGATGGTAGAAAAGTTTTGGCTTATGAAGTGGATGGCAATGCCAATATCCACGATATGGCCCATTTCAGCAAATTTAGGTGTGGGGAATATGGTGATTTCACCCTCATTTTACATATGAGGAAACTGAGACTCAAAATGGCTAAAGACCTAACTAAAGGTCACAGTAGTGGTAAATGGCCCAGCTGGAATTCAAGTATTTTTTGACTGCTTCCAAATTTATGCTCTTTTCATCGATCCAATCCACTTCGTTAGTCATTTTATGAGAAAATTCAATGGGTAGCAGTTTAATTTTGTTGGAGAGACAGTAAGAAGTATTTACCAAAAGAAAAATTATTTTCCTTTCTACCCCTATGCTCGCCAAAAAGGTACCAGATCTGAAACTATTTTTCTCCTTCCACCACTCCCTTTTACCCCTTTAGCCCTACTTTTTCAATTAGATTCCCTACAGAACACTAAGCCCTGAAAAGGAAAAGCATTAGAAAGTCCCCAAATAGCTCAAGATAATTATTATCTTCAAACTACATATTTCCTTATCTACACTTCCCAATGTTAGAGGCTTGATCAAATCATGTTTTTATGTTATTGCTGTCATGGTATACATAAGCAGATGCAGGTTGTAAAGCCAGCAGGGAAAAAAGCACACATTTTGCTGACAGTAGAACTCACTCATAAATCTTACGTACTGACTGGAAGGCTAAATTTAGATTTTAAGTCAATTGGCTTTTCCAGAAGGTTGGAATTATTGACCAAATGAAAAAAGAAGTATCCTTGTTTTTTCATCATAATTATAAAATCTCCCTTACTCACCCAAAATCTATTTGTATAAATTACATATATTTTGAATCCCTTTGTTAAAATTAGAAAATGTCCAAAAAGATTGTATAGAACTTCAGAATTTTACCACCTAAAGTTTTTAAGAATCCTCTGAAGTCACTATGCCAGCCTCTTAATAAATTATCCAACTATTCAGAAATAAATTATTCCATTCGCCCCTATAAATTCCACCATAGTTCACTTATGTGAATACAGTACAAAGATTAATATTTTTATTCATCTAATTTATTGATACTGATTAATACAAATAGTTCATTGAAAATGCATTACAAAGGAAATGCTCCAAGGAGAATTATATAACATTTCATTTACTAAGAAACTGATTCTTATCTCCAGAGAGTTCTTAATAGTTAACAAAAGAAAATCTTCCAGTAAAATTCAAAAATTGCAGTATACCATTCCCTGGTTTATCCAGCTATAGATGACTCTAAAGCTAATAATCTGAGGATAGTTTACAAGATGAGAGGCCATAAAGCATGACTCTCAGGCTTAAATGTGAAAATGTGACTTTTTCTATATTCATCCATGGCATATGAAATAATTTCTGCTTACTGTTTTTCATTTATTCAACAACTATTTACTGAGCTTAAATTTACTTTATTAAGTACATCAGGTCTTCATGAAATACCCAGAATCATGATTTTTAAGCCAATTTGGAATATTGCCTAAACCCTATCTTTGCTTCTGATATTCATCTAAGACAATGAACATAAAGTATTTGGGTACTGGCGCTGCTTGAGCAAGTTGTTTTGGGGGATTAAACATGAATGCCCTTGAAGAGTTTTTTGTCTAGTGGAGAAAAGATAATTATATTAGAAATACAGATGAAATACTACAGTTCGGACTGCTTCTAGTTTCTCCTTGGTTTTATTTAAGGAAAATAATGTTAACTGGATTTGAGGTAAAGATAAAACAAAGTAGAGGGTTAAGAATAGTTTTGATAGTTCATTCTCCTTTGCTTAGATTCACACAGTGCCCTAGCCCAGTTCACGGGATGCTTCACAGAAGAACTGAGCTTTAGGGATTTGAACTGAGCTTTGGAGGAAATCCAGGATTCAGACTTTTAAAGATAGGGAAGAAGAAACAGAATGTGGTCTGTCTGTCAATGCTGGGACCCTGAACATGGGAATTGGGGAGGGGAAAGGGAGGGACGAGCAGGCCCTGAGCTTCCCAGGGGTGGTGAGGTCTCCAAGGATGAA
Source organism: Pteropus alecto (assembly GCF_000325575.1). NCBI lineage: Eukaryota > Metazoa > Chordata > Mammalia > Chiroptera > Pteropodidae > Pteropus > Pteropus alecto. Next base: position 1,652,903 of record NW_006438074.1, on the reverse strand, counting down.
GATGACATGAATGTGAACTATAAGTAGCACATCAGTGTGAACTCTGGGTTTGCTCCTAAGGGCCTAGGTAACATTTTCTGAGAGAGGGGTGCTTAAATGAATAATGGCAGAGTTTTATAAGAAGACTTTGTCAATCAGGCAGCTCACCTGAGAATTAAGCTGGCAAGCCCTACGAATTAGTATTTATAGAACTCTGGTCCCTGAGAATGGGTAACAGAAACTGGAAGCATGTTTGTGGTAACAGATTGCTTTACCCTTTGTGCACAAACTTATCCCACCAAGGATCACAATCATTTAAAATCATCCAGGTGTTATGGGAGAAATGCTGCTCTGTATACTGTGTGGTGTTGGCAAAGGAACAGACAGATCAATGGAACAGAATAGAGAGCCCAAAAGTAGATCCCCATATATATAGTCAACTGATCTTTTATATTTTGGTATAAATCTAACAACAGCAACAACAACAACAACAACAACAACAAAAGAAAGAAACACTGATGAAAGTGTTCAAACACATAATGAGAAACATGCCTTGTCACAGATTGGAAGACTCAGCATGAAAAAGGTCTCCATTTTCCCTCCTCATGTTAATCTATAGATTTAATTCAATTTCAATAAAATCCCCAGCAGAATTTTTGGTAGAATTAGTCAAGTTGATTCTAAAATGTATACTGAAAAAAAAGGAAACCAGAATAGCCACAATTTTGAAAAAGAAGACTAAAGTTGGAAGAATCATATTACCCATATAAGATCATGCAATAAAGCTACAGAAATCAAAATAGTGTGATACTGGTGAAAGGAAAGAGACATAGATCAACAGAATAGAATAGAGTCAAGAAATAAAGTCCCAGAAACTTGACCATTTGACTTTTAATAGGTACAAAAGAAATTTAATGGAGAAAGAATAGTCTTTTCAACAAATTGTTCCAATACAATTTGGTCGATAATCTATATGCAAAATATAAAATAAACTTTGACCTAAATATGACCCCTTATACAAAAAATTAAATCAAATGGATCAAAGATGTAAGTAGAAAACATACAACTGTAAAACTTTCAGGAGAAAATACTGAGAAAATCTTCATGATTTGAGTTAGGAAAGGAAATTATAGACATGACACCAAAAGCACAATCTAGAAAAGAAAAAAATTGATAAATCAGACCTTATCAAAATTAAAAATTTTTCTTCTTAACATGAAAGTTAAGAAAATAATGAGACAAGACAAAGACTGTTGGAAAATGTTTGCAAATCACATATTCAACAAAGGATCTGTAACCTAATACATAAAAAAGAAAAACTCTCAAAGCTCAATGGTAAGAAAATGAACAACCCAATATAAAAACGGGCAAAAGATAACAAATACACAGAAGATAAATAAGCCCATAAAAAGATGTTCAACCTCATTAACCATTCTGGGAAATCAAATTAAAACCATGATGAGATACTGCTATATACTAATTGGAATAGCTAAGCAAAATACTGACAACACCAGGTGATAACAAGAATATAGAGCAACTGGAACCCTCAGACATTGTCTGAGGAAATGCAAAATATTACAGATGCTCTGGAAAACAATTTGGTAGTTTCTTATAAAGTTAAACATACATCTACATATGACCCAGCAGTTCTCTCCTAGAGAAATTTCACTGGAGAAAATCAAAACTTATGTTCGTTCACACTAAAACCTGCATATGGGAATTTATAACAATTCTGTTCATAATCACCAAAAAATGAAAACAAACAAATGTCTTTCAATGTTTGAATGAACAAACACATTGTTATGCCCATATAATGCAATACTACTCAACAAGAAAAAGTAATAAACTATTAATACATACAATAATACGGATAAATCTTTAAAAAATTATGCTGAGTGAAAGAAGCCAATTTCAAGAAGTTGCATACTATATAAATCTGTGTATGTAATATTCTAGTGAATATTACATAATACTTTATATAGAGAGAACAGATCAGTGGTTGCCAAAGGCTAAGAATGGAAGAAGCGTTTGACTAGAAAGGACAGAAGGAGAGTGCTTTGGAGATAATAGAAACTTTCTATATCATGACTGTAGGAGAATTACGTAAATGTACATATGTGCTACAATTCGTAAAATTGTATACTCCCAAAAAAGTCAATTTTACTTTATATTAACTTTAAAAAATGAAATTAAAAAAAGATACAGACTGATCTCCAAGGGACTGATAGTCTAAAGGAGCGAGGAACACAATAAATTACACACACACACACACACACACACACACACACACACACACACAGTCTGATGCTGTACACTCAACCTCTCAACTCTTTGGGCCGGACGTATGTCTTGATCAGCTTTCATTTACCGTTCTCAGGCTCTGGCACTGTTCTCCGTAAATGTTAATGAGACCAAATAGCTGATAAATGCCAGTGGGCGATGGTGTACTGGCACAGAATCCACCACATTTACTACATGGTGACTTACCAGTTCATGTTGAGAAAAAGAAAAATAAAATCCAAACCTCCCTTGGTGCAATCAAAGATCTTTATGAATGTGATGGATTCCTAAGCAAGAGTACACCAAGTCCACTGAGGGATGGAAGGGGAGGGGATTAGAAGATTGCACATTCTGAATCCTCAAAAACTATGTACTGAATGAAATCATTGAGGGATGAAGATAGGGATGCTGAGGCATCTGACCTTACACTCATTTTTATGGACACATTAGCCAGGTACCCCCACACCATTTCCAACTTGGGAAGAAAAGTGGCCCATTGGCCCTTGTGGTATATTATCTCTGAACAATCACCTCTACAAAAACAAGAATGGCTCCAAGTTCTCAAGAATATACTTCAACTGTAACATTCGAAATTTTATTACCAAGACCCTCCTTCCCTTTCTAGTAGGAATCTGATAGAATAATTTAGCCTGCTGAGTTCTTCAGTCGTGTTGTCATAAAAACAGTGGAATAAAACACAAAGGTTTTACTCTGCAGGAAAACAGAACTCTGAGATCTCACTTTGCATTCGTGTGCTGATGAGACCTGGAACATACAGGTTACGAAAAATAAAATGAATACCACAAATACCCTGCCTTGAAGGGCTTAGCAAAGAACAGATAAATACTCTAGACGAACTATAATTGAGGGCTTTGGGAGAGGTATGAATTACTGCAGAAGTACATCTGGAGGAGGTGGGTGGGGTAAAGGTGGGATCAAGAAAAGCTTTATTGAAGATAATCTCTTTTTTAGTCTTTCTTTTGTTCTAAGGATTGCCACTTGCAGAGTATTCTCTAACCTGTCAAGCACATAGCAGATGAAAACTGTCAGTGGCCACTGGAACTGCACTTTTACCTTCCAGAAGATAAGCTGAAGAGCTAGGTAACACTGCCTATGCTTTGCTCAATTGCTCAACTCTTCTCCTTTCCAGATAGTGAGACCTCTTAAAAGAAAGAAGTTTGGGATTAGGGTGGCTGATAAAGTCCTCTTAGGCTAAGCACTTCCAACACTGTCCTAAAACACTGTGTGAATCTGAGAAAAGAAGGCTCCCCACTGTCTGAATTATTGCTAACCCTCTGTTTTCTTCTCTCTCTCCTCACATTCAGTCACATTATTTCTCTTACACAAATGCATAGGGAAGCTATTTTTATCACAGCTTAAGAAAGGTCATTCCAACTCTTAAAGTTTTCATTATGTAATAATAACAGTTAAAAAGAAAACCACATGACATGTTATATACTACCCCCTGATCCCAAGGAGGACAACTGTAATTTCCTCTTAAGATCAGCCACTGGCAGACAAAGCTTTGGAGAATCTCCCAGAGCTGAGCTGGGATCTAATATCATTGCTTTTAAATTTTTTTTCCAAAATATATATTCTTATATATCAATTTGATATTTTTTCATAACTAACTATTCTCATCTCAAAGTTATTCACTCCACAGTTAACCACATTGTGTTCCATTCCCATTAAGTGTCAGGCATTGTGTTGTAATCTCCACAATAGCCCTATGAGGTAATTATCATTATTTCCACTTTACAAATAAGAAAACAAAGGCTCAGAGAAATGAAGTCAGTTCCCCAAGCTGGTATATGATAGGGCTTAGACAAGAACTCAGGTTTATCTGATTCAATGTCACAAAGTCACTTATTAAACTTCATATTTGAAAGGGACTTTTCCTACTATCTAGCAATTTCTCTAGAGGCCCAATATTGAAGGTAATAGTCAACTAGTACATTCTAAAGAAGAGCTGCTAAACGCATTTCTGCAGAACTAATAAAATTCTGAAGAAACCATCACCTCATCACCCAACCCACGTGATAGAGAGAAATCTAAATACAGGAAAAGAAATTTGCCGAGCAGGTCCCACCAGAGGCAGGAGTAGAAATAGGGAAGGGACAAAGACACAGGTAATTTCAGCCAGAATGTGCCTCACCAAAGCCATGAATTCTGGTTTGGGGGGGCCCACACATGCATCTCACAGAGAGCCAGCATTTGGACACCTCTCATAGAAGACTTCATTCAGCCAGTAGTAGCCAAAAGAGAATCTTAACGATAGACTAGATGAGAAAAAAGATTTTGCCTCTTTCATCTAATCTTCTTCCCCAAGGGAGTACTAAAATGAGAAGGAAAAGAGGAAAACTGAAGACTATGATCGTGCCATGCTCCCTGATAGGTCCCAGGCATGGGTATTGCCCAGGATTGGAAGGGAAGAAAGAAGCTAGGAATTAGATATGAGACTCAAGGTTTTACTTAGAATTGGTAGGTACTTAACTAACTGAAAACAAGTACAAACTGCCAAAAAGAAACTGTTCTTATAACTAAAAGAGTCAAAACTATAGGATTTGCCCAAGTTATCATCAGAAAGGAGAGGCAACAAGACATATTAAAAGACAGTAATGAGAGTGTAGGGGGGAAGATGCATCCAATTTGCACCCCCAAAGTACACGTAAAATATGAAGCAACATTTGACAAAATAATACTGAGTTCAAAGAAACTATCTGAAGTGTTATTAAGGGGGAGAAAGAAAACAATGCACACTAATATAATAGAATTTTTTTTTTAAGAAAGATACATGAAAAACAATAGCACTTACTTGTGGAGAGTGGCTTGTGATCAGTGAGGGAGGGGAGGGAGAATTACTTTACATTTTATGCCCTCCCACACTGTTTGAATTTTTTAAACGTGTGTATGTTATATTTAGAATTAAAATGTCAATTAAAAGTACTGATTCCATTTATTTCTAGATATAATATAAGGTAACCTTTTGGAAAATAAAAAATAAATTTCAAGCCAAGACTGCAGTCGCTTTATCTATGTACTTCTAAAGATCAAGACAAATATAATCGATACTGTTTTCATAAAACAAATATATATTCTTTCTTTTATTATACCCATCAGTAGTTAAGGGAAAAGAAACCACCGTGGTCTATGCATGAAAATTCCCCTCTGCCTCAGCTGTTGTCTAACTGGTACTACTAACGCTAGTGTACAATTTAGGCAGCATCCTGAAGCAGCTAGGACCGTGTGCTTCCAGCCTTGTGTCATAGCCACGGCTGGGATGAGGACCGCAGGAAACAAACTGATTGGTGTGTACACAGGAAGATCCTACTCGCTAACAAAGGAATTTCAGGATAATGCCAACACTGTCATGGAAACTTACAACACAAATCCTCAAACTCCAATTATCATTCATTTTCTCCACCTTCTTATCGCTCGTGTTTGACAGTTGTTTGGTGACAATGAAAGAAAGATTTTCCATCTCTAGGTATTACGCTGGTTGGCCGGATTAACCTCTGGGAAGATTTAATTATCTTTGAGAGGGCAGTCCCTCTGACAACATCCCTTTATCTATCTAGTCCAAATTGGTACTTGCTTGGGTGATTCGCATCCTGAGACTTAGCTTCCCTGTCACCACACACTGTGATCGGGCTTCATCAAACAGCAGAGCTGAGCCTCTTTTCAAGAAACGTTAATTCTGTAGCTGCCTATTTCCAGTTATAGCTTGATACACAGAAATATGCTTGAGGTTGTCTATCAAGATAAGCATTAAAATTAGGTCACAGAAAAAATAGGTTACAAAATAGTGTGTATGGAATGAGCCCTTCCAAATAAGTATGCATGTGCATAGCGAAGAAGTCTAGAAAAATACATTGAGATATCAGTGGTTATCTCTGTGTAGTACGATTACTGATTATCTTTCTTTGGTTTATGTGGATGCATTTTACGATTTTTTCAGTATACATGTATTGCCTCTTTAATCATATAAAATAACAAAGCTACTTTAAATATGTAAATGTTACCTCACAGTTGAGGAATTTTTAAAAGATGATTAGGGGTGCCTCCTAACTTGAGAAACAGCTCTAACACGACTTTAGTTTGCAACTGGCAGACACGATACTCTACCTTTTCTCAGTTTCGATTCATGTGATTGCTGGAATTGTTTATTGGAAGTAAATCTACTTTCTGGTTTTCTGATTGAATTTCTAAGCGGCAAGGAATGGGAGATTGTGTGGCATCGATAATTACACAGCATATTCACTAAGCTAGAGTTTAGTTATCTCTGTAGACCAAGTGTGTGTGTAAGTAGGTGACTAAGTGTATAAGTGCAAATGTATAGGTATAAGCATGTGTGTGTATGTGCATGTGTGTAAAACCTTTTCTAAAAGGTTGGGTGGCAAGGGTCACAATGGAAGCAATGAGCCTCCGCAGGAGCCCTTGGCACCTAACCCAAGGCAGGGAGGAGTATGTTCTCCAGCATCCACTCCAAACCACCTGACCACATGCTACAGCATTCTCTGTAGTAGAACATTAGGTGTCCCATAGCTTTCAATGAAGAAATCTTTTCCTGGCATGTCAGAGGCCCGTGAAGCTGCCCAGAAGCAGAATAAGAAAAATGATCACAGCTGCCTCTGGCTGATCTTCCTGTGTTGACACTTGGGGCTATGTCTGGGGTGTACTTCTACAGCCAACGTGCTAAGGGTTACTGCTCTTCCATGAGACAGCAGATTTATGCTAGAGTTTATAGAGATCTAAGCAGTAGGATTCCTTTTCCTTGCCTGAGTTTAAAATCTAGAGTGACTGAGAAGCTGAAAAGAAGAAAATCAAAGTGCTAGCTTTACTTTTGATAAAACTATTAGAGAATATGGATTAGGTGTGGCAATATTAAGCTTCCTGCAACTGAACCCCAAATCTAGATAGCTCTGCACATTCACACATAGGCAATAGTGACATTGTAGAACTGAATGTATGTTGAAGGCACCCCCTTTAAGTCTATCACATGGAGGAACACATGAGATCGCTTGCTCCCTACGGGCAGGCAGATCCGCGTCAGAGAAGAAGAGAGGGAGGGATGGCAACTTAAACCTATGTAGCATCTTGTCTCAATTTACCAATGTGAAGAGGAAAGGGAGAGAGGCCAGGAGTGCATAGAAAATAAACCCCTCTAGATAGGAGCTTGAGTACAGGGGAATAAGTTGCTCACCCATAGCGTTTGGTCTTATCTGCCTTCTAGTCCTCACCACAACTACCTCTGTAAAACTGGCAAAGAAGGGGGCACTTAATGAGAAAACGACCTGTTCCCTATCTTCACAATGGCGCCTTCATCCAAATCAGTGATAACCTAATAAGGTTGATCTGTTGTAGTTATCAGGGAAACTTTTGCCCACTTTAAGGTGGCTTGGGAACCACTGAACTTCTGGTTTCTTCCAGGTCCAAAACTTTATTATTTTCACTTCTTCCCTAAGGTATCACCACCCACTACATATATTAAGCAATCTTGAAGTTTAAAAAAAAAAAAAAGGGAATAGGATGAAAAATGGACTAAAACATTTTGGCACAATTTAATATCATTATTAACTTAAGAAAAAAAATCTGAAAAGCTAAATGCTAAACCATTTGTAAAAGTTGATTAATTAAACATTCAAATAAGAGCAACATTAAGCCATGATTTATAATTCTCTCCTCTATGAAAACACAGTGGACTGGAAGATAGCTTAGCAATTTTATCCATACCATGCAATTTGCTCATATCTATTACTCTAATTGATTATTCACTTTGAAGCTTGAGTCATCTGAGACACAATATAAATAAACAAAATCCAGATTAGCTGCCAAATTTGGAGCCCAAGTCTGGATGCGTGCCAAGTAGGGGTGGTGGTGTAGTGTGGATATTACCTACAGCAAGGCCTGAATCTGCCAAAAGAATGTATTCCTATTGCTATGGTCTGAACACATGTATCCACCCAAAATTCACATGTTGGAATCTTAATGCCCAATGTAATGATGTTAGAAGGTGGGGTCTTCGGGAGGCAATTAGGTCATGAGGGTGGAGCCCTCATAAGTGGGAGTAGTTTCTTATAAAAGTGTCTCTAAAGAGATCCTAGTCCCTTCCACTTTCTGAGGGTACAAAGAGAAGTTTATGACCCAGGAGGGGACCCACACCCAACCACGCTGGCACCCTGATCTCAGACGTCCAGCCTCCGGAACTGTGAGAAATATAATTATGTTGCTTATAAGCTGCTCAGTCTGTAGTATCTTGTAATATCAGCCCATTAACTAAGACATCCGTTAATACAAGATATAGCACAGTCTTCAAGGAGAAATTCCTCCCTTCTTAATTTGCTTTTTTGCCTGTATTGAAATGATCCAGAAGATAACCACAGATAAACCAAAGCACTAAATTACAAACTGGAAAAACAGTCAGAGTTAAGGAGAAAAAAATAGATGGCCATAGCCCTTCAATCATTCACCTTTTCAACAAGAATTTTCTGAGTGCCTACAATGTGCCGGGCAGTTCTTGTGTTAAGAACTATGAGTTATGTAATACTGAGTTCTTATTTTGAATTTTCTCCCAAATGAGGTATTTTCAAAATTGATTGAAATAAAGTGAACTATTTTAAGCAGGACCATGGTAAAGAAGACATGATAAAGTAAATTATTCTAAACAGAATAATTTGGTCTACTGCCAATTTGTGACAAACTTTGCAGGCCGACAGCAAAATGACAAAAATTAGATGTGTGTGTGTACAAAGGCATGTGATGGATGAGGTGGCCTCCTTGGAAGAATCTGTCCTTTATTCTTACTACCTCCAACTTCTTTGGTATAAAAAGGGTTTTATATATAAACTACGGTATTAGTAAATGGTTTGATTTTCCTTTTGATGTCCTTAATTTGCAAACTAAAAAGCCAGCAACCCTATGAAAGTCCCCAAATTGTTGGAAATTTTACTTGCTCTGATTACTAAAGATTTGAGAATTCTCTGCTAGAAAGACTGAGGAAGATGTACAGGTTGAGATGGCAGATGTAATGTACCTTGAAAGAAAAGGAGAGCGGTTAAATCTCAGATTAATAGAAGTTGACATAGTAGGAAAAACTGGTTGACACACAGTAAATGCAAAATCATTGAGTCAGCTCTCCCTACTCTGTTGGCCAATTCTCAAGACTGTGTCGAGACTTAATTGTATCACAGGCTCTTCGGGATGCAGGATATATTTTCCTTCAGGAGGACAGACTGCACTGAGTAGTATTGGTCAGTTCTTATTGTCTAGTGTTCACCTACATCCAGGATAAAACTGAAGAAGAAACGAGCTGGCAAAGTTCTCAATAAGAAATACAGAAACCTTGTTCTGAACAGAATAAACACTTCTTTTGCTATTACTGAGTAAGACAAAATAAAAGAAGTCAAAAGAAACCAGATGTAGACTATAAACAGCAGCTGTCTAGAGCGCCTGTTTGGAAGGTAAGCAAGGGTCCACATGACCTTGAGATCTCATACAATGCACTCTGCAGAGGTAAGCTCTTTCCTGGACTATGCACAGTCCTAATCCTGACAATGTTCGTTGAACCTAAAGTGAAGGGGGCGAGAGAGAAGATTAGCATGAGTTTGAAATAGCTGAGTAAACCAAAAGTAATAGAGCAGTAGAAGACTCACAGAGGTCTTAAACCAAAGACCTTATATACTTAATACCCCTCTCTCCAACCACTCACTTTTGACCCTATGTTCACGTTCATAATTAATTCCTGTTTTTCAAGTGCAAGCCTGTCATTTTTTTTCTTAGCCCCTTTCTTTTCTTCCCCTCGTCCAAATATATTAGTTGCCATGGTTACCATGTTGCTAATTCTAGGGGTGGAGTCCTGAGAGATTTACAGACAGATGAAGAGAGATTTAATCTCAAGGTTTGAAATACAGACCCCCAAGTTGGAAAATTGCAGAAGTTGATTAAACCACATGTAACTTCAACCTCTCAAATACATCCTGCTTGGACCAGTTAATAAAATTCTAACAGTAGAATCATCAAACACAGGCAGAAGTTTCTATGCTATTCTTCACTGGAGCTTTGCACATAAACCAATCAAGGAAAGTGGTACCCATAAAAGTATCTCACTGACAAATTTATGTTTCTTCATCTCTCAAGTGCCAGCCAGAGTGAAGTTCTTTCAAACCACTGCCCTCTTTTCTATGGGTACCTATGTTATACATTGCCTTCTGCTAAATGCCATCTAATTAGAGCCCTCAAGCCTTTCAAATTTTCTCAGTCGCCAAGAGGAAGTTTCTCCAAGAGCCTATCAAAAGAGCCAGGTCTAGAGTATTTTGGACGCTGTCTTCCCATTGGTAGATGATTGCCTGCCTCTCTCTCCAACCTTTTCCCTGGACTTGAGCTCAATGATTCCGCCATAAGCACCAGTACACACCACAAGCTCAGTGCAGGCACTTTATTCCTGGCTCTCTCATCCAAGGGCACTGAATGTTTGTATACATTACAAACATTTAATACAACAGAATTAATGTTGAGAAGTTTCTTTATAACACAGAGTTTGAAGAGTCATAATAAACCTTGTGTTCAACCTAATAATTTAGTTCCTCTTACTTTTTTGGGTTTTTACACCAGGGAGAACAGGATTTAACCATCTAGGAAATCTGCGTCCTGCTCTTAGAGCAGTGCTCTCCATATCATGTGGAGGTGGGCTTTGAAAGAGCTGAATCTGAACCTCAGGACTGTAGGAGCAGGTTAAAATGCTCCAGTGACTTCTCACCAGTGAGTTGTGGAAGCATCGCCCTTATCAATGTGCACCAACTGTAAGCTCAACAGTAAGCTCAACAGAGGTTGTTGAAGAGCATTCAATAAAGAGACTGTATCAAAATATGTCAACAGCTAAGAGAACAAGCAGGGGACGTATCTACAACTAGCAACAGTGAGATGTCCTTGGGATCTGCTGGAGGCACTGGAATGCAGCTAGAAGCTATAGGAGAAGAGCCACTTGAGAGGAGCCATGGTGTGTAGCAGAGGAAGTCTACCTTAAAGGGAGAGGAGGGAGGATGGGCTGTTGTGAGGGGGAGATAAATACTGTAACTCTTCTCTCTTCCTGCTGCCTTCTGATTTGCCTCCCTTTAGCTGAAGCTAACCAGAAGAGAACAGACACGGGAACCAGGAGATCCATGGAGGTCAGCCTCCTGTGGCAAAAAATTGAGCTAAAGAAGGGTGAAGGGAAATAAGGAGGGGGCAAACAGAATATTCAGCACACAAGGATTTCTGTTTGATGACTTGTTAAGGAGCCAGTGCCCACCAAATGATGGGAGGCTCCTCACGTGTTGATATAAGCCTTGAGAGTTTGAAGCATCTCTGTTGCTATTGAAAGAGAAGAGACACAAACCATCTGGAAAACACTAATGAGCACGCAATGGACATACCACCAAGACATGTGACTCACATGTACACCTGGGAAACTAAATATCATGCCACATCTGGAAGGGGTGACTTCTTGTAAGTCTTTGCTTTGCACAGACTAAGAATTCAGAGTCTGGGAGAAATCATCATCATCACAATTTTAATAGTTAACATTCATTGGACACACCATGTGCCCGACACCATTTAAAACACTTACTTAACTCTTGCAACAATTCTGTGAGATAAGTGGTATTTTTATCCCTGTTTTCTGGATGAGGAAAACTGAATGACTAAGAAACAGAGAAGGTCCACACCAAGTCAGTGGTAACACCAGGATCTGAGCCAGGCAATCTGATTCCAGAGCCTGCCCTCTTAAACTCTACACTTAACTGCCTCTCATAATCCTATTCATTTTTAATACAGTTACACACTTAACCACTATTTCTATGTTACCAACATCTAAAATCAAATCTGAATAGATATGAAAGCAGCTATATAGCATTACAGAATTTCTCAGCAGAAACGGTCAGTGGTAGCTCACTTTATAAACAG
>NW_006438074.1:1586210-1640681 GCF_000325575.1 Pteropus alecto | reverse complement strand
AGCACAGATGGACACATGGTTTAACTAACCTGAGATGAGAACGCTTTGTGGTGTCGACATCAGGATTAGAACTCATATCCTGATCACTCGCCTGCTTGTCCACAGCTCTTTCAACTTCAATGTGGCTTCTCCTGTATGCAAAGAAATTGTACCAGGCATTATGATGGACCAAAAATAAACAAAAAAAATCAGGTAAAAACCCACCTTCTAGGAGTGACCAGAGTGAACTGAGGGGACAAAACAGAGGTGTGGCCACTTGAATCTAAATGGTCTTATTCACAACTTCGATTCTTCATAAAGTGTTATGGACTCAGAGAGGCAGTTGTTTCCTTTCAAAGGATTTCTGAGAGGCTTTGGTAGAGGAGACGACCTCTGGTTTAGGAATTTCAGAATAGGTAATAAAGAAGATACTTTCTAGCCCATGGAGTTTATCCAGAGTCACAAAGAATCCAATTTAGAGGCAAAATTGGTGCTCTCCAGAAATGTGAGAAAGTTGGAAGTTTGTGAATTTGTGGGGCAGGAAATTTGCAAATGCTAAAACACTAAGAATGCCTCAGCTTCATCTGACCATTTAAGATTCTCCTCTCTCACTACCCACATGGATGCCATCATTCAGTTCTTTCCTCAAGATATTAATCTGGGTTTGAAATAACAGAAGAGATTAGGGACATCAAAGTGAAGGGCAACTGCAGAATGCTGGTGTGTGCATTTTTCATTGTTGCGGTCGAATTGTGTTTGGTTTTTTTCATTTTATTTTTATTTATTTTTTTCTTCTTTGGTGCCCAATGGAATAGGGAAAATGTAATAATTTTAGGTGCAAGGAGACTTTCAGAGAGGACAGAGTTAGCATCTTCACCTAGAAGAATGCGCTCCAGCATCTGTGATTCACACGAAGGCCCTAAGAGGAGTGCAAAGCTCACTTTTGTTTATGCTCAATAAGGCCAGCAATTCTAGTAAAGGGCATTCAAGTTCAAAGTGTTCCTACTTTTTCTTCCATAATCTCCAGACAGAGTAAGCTTATTCACCACTCCTGTCACCTTCTCTCACTCTATCTTCAAGGTTCTCCTTTGTAATTCAAATAAGTTACTAGGAAGGTAAATGAGGCCTCCGTGAATACTTCTTTCTAAAATTCAGTTTCCACATCTACAAATTCCTTATCACCTCTAAACTCCCAAACTCTACTCACCTTTTCCCTCCCCCCTTATGAAATCTCCTCCATTGGATAGCTCTGTCTCAATGTACAATTATTCCATAAGCCTCATGTGGAGTATAGGACATTCTTTTACTATATATCCCATAATGTCTCATCATAGGCACTGCAGACTAAAGGTTTATTAACTTAATATGGTTTAATTACATAGAGGTGAAGAATAGAAGACTAATAAAAGAGGTTTCTCAATGTTTTCCCTTTTCTTTTAAACTAAAGTGATTCCCACTTTGCTCTAAAGAAAAAACACTTGATTATTTCCAGAGGCACGCTGTGTGGAGTGAACCAATTGCCTGCTCAGGTAAAACAAACCTTATTGTTTCTTCACTTTCCCCAAAGAGTTAGGAAAAACCCTGTTTCTAATTCTGTGCTCAGCATTCCCTCAGACAGAGAGAGATATTCCTGGAGCTCTCTTACTAATCACTGGTGTCCTCAAACCTAGTGTGGTCACCCACGACAGCCATCAAGCGAGCTCCCTTGTTTATCGCACTTCCCACGGTGCACAATGACATAGTGACCTGTGCAAGTATTCAACACCAAACTCCATATCAGACCCTCAGTTTCTTTGTACATTTTCCCACTCACCACTCCATTCAGGCTCATGGAAGCCACCCACTCACCTGCAGAGCAATGACTCAAGCACAGGTCTGGGTGGCCTCCTTTAGAGGACAATTAGACACACTAAATAAGAATACCTAATGGTAAAGGGATATTGCTAGCTTGTCGAGATTTTATCTAAGGTCTATCTAGGTGGACATGAAGGGAATTTTTACCATTAACACTTGGAAATAAGATTCTCAACTATGAGCATGAAAAAATAAAATAAAATTAATCCAAGAGCAAATTGTACGTAACCAATGACAGGGAGGAGCCAGCATGCTTCCAGATTCAGGAGGGCGGGCTCCTCTGCAGACAGATGGGGCTGACAGCTGGTCTTTGGATGATGGGTAGTACTCTGTGCTAAGGAGAGGAAGCAAGAGGCCAGTCAAAATAAATGGGATGGCTAGGAAAGTGACAGAATGTGAATCTGAGTGAAAAATCTGCCTTGTGGCTGAAGAAGAAGTGGGAGATACACTAGAAAATGCAAGTTAGTGCCAGATTATGGAAAACATTAAGAATCAGGCCACAAATTTTGAGCTTTAATGACAGAGCTCTCTAAAAATCAACTATCAACAGTAGACTGGACTGCTCCTACTATACCATCCTTCCATAATTAGAGGTGTGTCATCCAATACTAGATCCGTGAGGGGTAAGCAATTGGAGGCTTTCTGTCGTGTTGTGGAACACAGGATTGGTGATCCAAGACAGAGTGATGCAGAGGAGCTTGGAATGTGGAGTCAAGGATCTAGATTTGAGACCAGCTATGCCTCTTACCACCTTTCTTGTCTTCTGGTTATATCGTTATGAGCCTCGTTTTATCAGCTATAAAAATTAGCAGAGCAGTACCCACCTCACAGAGTAATTGGATGTTCAAAGTACATGCAATGTGGGAATCTACTTTGTAATATTAATGAATGCCAAACAAACTTCCTTCCGACTTTCAACTGGTTATATCCATGGTTATATCCTGAAGTTGTTATGTTCCGTAAGAATGTGTAATAATAGAAACTATAAAAACAATGGAACATTTATCAGGCTAGTTAGTGTGGAGAGAAGAGAAAGTAGAGGTAGGGAGAAATTTCTTAATAGCCTAAGGGGTCATGGGCTGGGGAAAGCCTGAACTAAGCAATGGGGAAGAGCAGGAGGGAGATGGTGATGAAAAATTTGTGAAGGAAAAACTTTGTAAGAAGAATATTGAGGAATCACAGGTGACTCTGAGATCACAGGCAGAATCATTTGTATGAAGCATCCCAGTCCCAGCATTTCAGATCAAGGGAGAGGCTGTCTAGAGCTTTATAATGCAGTACAGTAGCCATTTGCTGCATGGGACCGTTGAGCACTTGAGGTGTACCTAGTCCAAACTGAGACGTGCTGCAAGAGTAAACTACACATCAGATTTCAAAGATCTAAGGTGGAGAAAAAGAATGTAAAGTATCTCAATAATTTTTATATTGCTTATCTGTTGAAATGACATTATTTGGAATAAACTGAGTTAAATAGAAATATTTTTTCCAATGAATTTCCTCTGTTTCACTTTACTTTTTAATGTGGCTACTAGAAAAAAATAAAATACAGATGTGGCTGATATTACTGAATTTCTATTGAATTGCACTGGTCTAGCGTATAATTCTCAATAGAATCACAATGTAGCTTTTCCCAACTAGACAGTCTAGAGATCTCTACCAGGCTGCTTGAATCAGCAGAACTCATAAAGGACCCTCTGTATTTTTTAAGAAGCTCCCCAGTGATTATGAGAGCAATAGAATTTTGCATTAGGACATTTAAGAGTGCGTCTTAAGCTTTATTTTAGTTTGTATAATTATCACCTGGGGAGCTCATTAGAAAACAGATTCCAGCCTCAGATATTTTGATGAGTTAGGTCTGAGGGGCCTGAGGTCCCCTGGAATCTTAATTTATTAAGCTCCACACATGATCTGATAAAGGCGAGGCCAAGCATGACTTTGGAGAAATGTCACTGTCCAGGAAGAAGAACTGTGTCACCAAATAGGCAGGTGACACCACCAAGCAGTTCACCAGCGAAGCAGGGGCAAAACGTGAGAGAGAAGGATGAGGAGAAGAATTAAGAAATTTGATTTCTGACATTTCAAAAAATTATCAAGATAGTGTTATAGGAAATCATAACTGTTTATCTTGCTTCGCTTTCCTTAACTTACATTTTGATTTAGAATTTTCTGTTATTATTTTTGAATCACATGACAGAGGTGGGTACTATAATCTTTTCAGAGCTTTAGGTCTTTGAAGATTTCATTCTGGCCCTAATAAAAATATTGCTCCAAATATGGAGGCTGCTCCATCATCTTCTTCTACAGGCCATCAGTATCAGAAAAATTTGCACACATGCCAACATACAGGTTCATTAATCTTGATGACAGAAAGTCTCACCTTTTTGTCTCAATTTACTGATTTTTGGCAAATCTGATCTTCCTTGTTAAAAGGGAGAAAAAGACTAATATATGCAGAGGAAGATGGATCTTCCAGTAGGAAGTTACCTCTGGCTGAAGGCCTTTTGCTCACTTAATACCCAAGTTTAGATCTTTCTTGCAGAGCCCTAAAGGGCTAGCTCATCAACATCATAGCACAAGAATCAATACACCCTGGGCAAACAACGTCCTGTCTACAGAAAGTAGTTGTTCAAAGACTAGATTCTAGGGCTAGTTTGCTAGTTAAAAGCCCATTTATCTTGAACTTCTGGGAGCCTAGGTCTGGGCCTTGATTCACCATCTCTACAATCTAGTAACATGCAAATCACGCCAAGAGCCAAAGCCCTGTTTTGTTAATTTTAAGATATTAAGAGTGTGTCCAGAGATATCCTAAGTGTTTTTGCATTAATGAGAATTATTTAAAGCCAGTTAGAATCCCAAGATTTAATCAAATTCCCACATTACTCAGTTAGTGAATTACTAAGAAGTAGACAGTGATTTTAGGAGGTGACCACTATGGTAAATGATCCCTAGACAATGGCACGCTCCTTTTCACTTCTGGGCAACTGATTAATCAATCTTTTAGCATCAGGTGAGCCCCTTTTTTATCTTTCTCTCCCTCTCTACGTTCTCCTCTAGTAGTCATGATGGCATGGCTAAATACCCCATACTTGTGACAGTGTCCATCTTTATGCTCATAGAACATATAGCCAAGGTCAGAGAGACATTTTTGAAACATAAGCAAACAAAGTAGGCCACCAAAGAATCAAGCCAATGATCCTAGCCTCTCCCACCAGCCCCTGATATCTGGACAGAGCATCACACTGCACTGTGTGGAGACATCTCACAGGAAACATAGGCTGTTAGCAACATAAAAGCAATCATCAGACCCTATACTTCTCTGTAGATAAAGGACTAAAGCCTGGATCAGATTTATGGTTACCAGGGAGTGAGGGAGGAGGAACTGGATGAAGGTGGTGAAAAGGTACAAACTTCCAGTTATAAGTAAGTACTAGGAATGTGATGTACAGTGTGATTGCTGTAGTTCACACTGCTGTAAGGTGTATAGGAAAGTTGGTAGGAGGGTAAATCTTAAGAGTTCTCATCACAAGAAAAAAAAACTTTTTTTTTTTATATCTGTATGACATGATGGATGTTGACTAAACCTATTGTGGTAATCATTTCACAATATATGTAAGTCAAATCATTATGCTATATACCTTAAGCTTATTCAGTGCTATGTGTCAACTATATCTCAATAAAACTGGAAAGAAATAAACTTTTTCTCTTTTTAATTTAATTGTCATGGAATTAAGGATGAGACACCTTCATCAAAAGTTAAATTATAAATACACATAAAGGCCCTTTTAATTTCACATGCACACATGCAAAAAATAAAAATAATCACTTCATTTTAGTTTTTCTATGGAATCATCTTTAAATGTACTAATTTATTCAGTATTTAACATGTGTAAAGCACTGTGCTAAGAATGTGGGCATTACTAACCCCATTTTAGAAATTGGGACACTAAGGAGTTACTTATCTATATTCACACAACTAAGTGGCAGAGTCTGAATTCAGGTCACTCTTCTCCATCTTCAAAATGAACACCCTTAACCACTGTGCTGTATACCACCTCTTTGAACCACATCTCCCTCCATGGATGACTGATTTATTTAGAGACTTACAGCTAGCTCAGTTTCCTGCCAAAAATAGATACCATCCATGCGACCCACCACACACACACACACACACACACACACACGCCTATCTCCAGTATCCGTGGTCACTTTACCATGGGAAGGTTGTATGTGTGGTCTGTTGTCAGCAGTGCCCTTGCCTTAAGGCCACTTGGTGGTTAGATCTCCTCCACTAGAAAGTACATTCCTTTAGGTTTGACATGTAGACACCTAGGATGTTTTCAGGAAAAGGGAACAGGAAGGTGTAGAGCGTGTTGGAGAATAGAGCAATGTATTACCTCTTCCACAATTTTGCCACAAACCAGTACAACTTTGGAAGACAAGAGGAGAAAATCAGTTTCCCCAAGCCCCAAAGTCCTCCTCTACTCAGGAACCTCCCCTTCCTACCCTACCTCTCCTCTCCCACCTCTCAAGTCCTGGAGCCTGACTCCCCTCTCACCCTCAGCTGATGACCTAGCTGGAGATATTAGGCCACTTGTGACCATAAAATGTACTATCCAAACAAGGACACTTTGATAGTATAAGGGGACACAATTAATAAATATGTTGGGGACGTCAGACATCTTGGCTACCATGATGAATGGTCACCTTATAATATCTCTCAGTTGTCTTCTCTGCAAGACAGTTGGCAGTGGGGGCAAACAGTCCATGGGCAGAAGCAGCGCTTTCCCAGTGGGGACTCTGTCAGAGTTTCTTCTCCTGCGGCATCTCCCCAGGTGGCGGCTGTCACTGGCACACAAAACCTACAAGGACAATTGGCAAAGCAGGTTGGCTAATTTTAATTCAGATTTATTTCCGTCTACCAAACTCTAATTTCTTCTGAAGGAGGTGCTAGTTGCAGACAGTTTTATGGAGGTGAATTTCTTAGCAAACTAGATCCAAAAGGCATCAAATGGAAAAGGCAGGATACTTTGTGAGCCCTAGAGTTTGGCTGAGACACTTTCATCCACCTGAGAGAGAAGTAAAAGCAATGGTTTGCTGCCACCTTCTGGTAAATGTGAGTCCCTGCTAACAAGAGGATAGCACCTGGGCTCAACACATGTATTTGGGTGCTTCCGGATGATGTCTCCAGGAACTCAGACTCCTCAATTTACTCACACCAGAGCTGAACCTTGAGAATATCATTTCAAGCATTTATTCAACAAGTATTTACTATGAACCTACCATACTCTAAGCCAGGAGAGCAGATTAAAAAAATAATTAAGATGAGACTACTGCCCTTGATGAGTTTAAATCTATTTCACTAGAGAACAGAGATATCATCTAATACATTTATGTATCTTCAGAAAAAAGAAAAAGAAAAGTGGCTTAGCCCTTGATGTGTTAAAATGATTAGGAGTTTCCCAAGGAACATGCATATTCCAGTAATTCCTCTGTTCATTTTAATTAGAAAACAGTGAATGTGGCACACAAAAGCTGATCCTGGAAAAATTTAAAAAGTAGAGGTTTTCTTTATTACTACTGCTTGTTTCTGCTTTTCTTATACCTCTACCCTTTGTCCTATTTCCACAGTATCTACATACCCAGTAGTCCCAGGATAAGAGGGGGAAATTGACAATACAAAGTTATTTCTAAATTATAATATTACATCTTTTCCAAGGGTGTTTATAATAAAGGACTTGGAAGAGGAGAGAGAACAAGCAGAAGAAACAGTACAGAATGAGCATAATATTTAAGACCTAGTTAAACAGCAAAATACCGTGAGATATCAAATAGGTTTTCTGGCTTGGGGTTTTTATTTGTTTATTTTACTTCAACTGCTGATAGTGGGGCTAAATCAGGCTTTCCAAATTGTATTGTATAGATGATCAGTGTAGTCTTTAAGAACCTGAACTTGAATTTGACTGCCTGGACTCCAATCCTGGCTTCATCTTTTAGTAATTATGTAACCTTAGGCAAATTACTTTTCTGTGCCCATTTCCTCTCTTATAATATGATGATAGTATTGCTTATCTCAGAGTGAAAGCTACTTTGAAAGTGTAAGGGAGCTGTATATATAAATATTCTGGAAGTAATCAGAGAACTAGAGGAATTAAAATGTGTCAAGCAGTTAGAACAGTATCTGGTACACTCAATAAATAGTATATATGCACACCTGCGTATTTTATGTTTCTATTATGCCCATTCTATCTATAATCAAATAATCAGGGAGTAAATTAAAACTAGTATTGAGGATTCAAAGACTTCATATTACCTAATGGCCAAGTGGATACCAGAACCTGCTAGTTGTCAGTGTAGAACAGTATGTAGTCTAGAATGACCTCCATACTATTGTCTACCACTTGCCTCTTAAGTCTCTATCTTGAGAGTTTGTGAACCACAAACATAGGACACATGAACTAGTTACAAAGCAAAACCCTATGAAGTAGCAAATGGGTCACTTTAACTGCTGATGTTGGTTAGGTAGACTGTGTCAGGCTTTCAACAGTGGGAGAGATTGTTTTAGATGTACTCTGGCTAAAAGTCATTCCCTTCTCCTCCCAAAACAACGGAGACTTATAAAGCCTGCCCACCTCTGCAGCACACATGTTTTATAAACAATAGCTACAATATGCATTTTATTGAATCAGAGAGAGGCCTGGAAATCTCCAGCTTTACCATTTCAATATGGACAGAAAAATGCAATTGGTAAAAACTGAATGTAAATTTTCAGCCTTGAACAGCTGCAGACAGGGAAACTGAAAGTTCTGGAATTGGTAAGCTGCCCTGATCCCAGCAAGTGACCTGTTGAATGTGAGCTATTTCAGACCAGAAGGCAAAGCAGGACAGACTCTGGGCAAGAACAGAAGGGCCAGGATATGAAAGGAAGTAGATGCACAGAGAACCAGAAATGAGACATTTCCTCTGGGCAAAGGTTTTCCCAGACCTTAATGAGGAAGGATCATACCGTAGTTGCAGCTGCGTTATTTATAATGTGTTTTCTGGGTGCATTTAAACCTGTTAAGGAAAAAGAACACCAATCTTTCCAAGATCTTTCAATCTCAATTCATCACTTACATGGTCAAATCCCAACTTCAAGATAATGCCTTGAAATTTAAAAAGATACCTAAAACAAGGCCATTCCTATTTGGGTATGTTACACTTGCCTTTTGTTGGCTCTTTTTTATGCCCCAGATGCAATTTGTAGGTTATCAGACTGATAAATCTTAATGACCCAGTAAGAAATAGTGTGAGATTCTCTGACCTAGAGATCATCACAGAAATTGGTCATCAGAATGGCATGGAAAGAAAAAAGTAAAAAGTGGTGCCTAAGAAATAAACTCCATAGTTTCAGACTCAGTATTAATGTCTTGACAATTTATCCAAACACTGTTTCCTATACATAATAAAAGAATAAGTCCCTTCTCAATTCACTTGAAGCAGAATGACAAACAAGTTTTTCATTCCCAATTCTATTGACATTACCCACATAATAGTTGTCACCTACCACTTTATTGCCTTCACTAAAAATTCCTACATATATATTTTTATATCAAATTTTATATCACCACATATTTTTCACGGCTGTAGCAATGTTTCTAATGAAGGCATTTACTGGAAACGAGAGGAAATGCCAGACTGAGTCCTCATCATTATCATGCAGGGGAGCTGATGTGGCATTGTGCAGATAGGTCATCCTACTTCGTGTTCCTTTAAAATAATGCAAGAAAAACAAAAAGTCCTTTGATTAATTTTTTTATTAAGTTTATTGGGGTAACATTGGTTAATACAATTATGTAATTTTTAGGTGTACATTATCATTTGACATCTGTATATTCTATTGTGTGTTTACCACCCAAAGTCCAGTTTCCTTCAGCTACCATATATTTGATGCCCTTTACCCACTTCACCTTCCCCCTAAATCCCTATATTTGACCCACGTTACCCCGTCTACTCCCTCCACTCCTACTAGTAACCACTAGTCTATAGTCCTTTGGTAACCACTAGTCTACATTCCATGTCCATGAGACTCTGTTTGTTCTGCTCATTTGTTGCTTGTAGGGTTATATCCCACATATAAGTGATATTATGTGATTTTTAACTTTTTCTGTCTGGCTTATTTCGCTAAGCATGATTATCTCAAAGTCCATCCATGTTGTCGCAAATGGTAGTATTTCATCTCTTCTTATGACTGAGTAATATTCCATTGTATATATGTACCACAGCTTCTTTAGCCACTCATCCATTATAGGATACTTTGGTTGCTTCCATGTCCTGGCCACTGTGAATAGTGCTGCTATGAACATCGGTGTGCAAATACATTTTCAGTTATGGGTTTTCGAGTTTTGGGGGTAAATACCCAGTAGAGGAATTGCTGGATCATAAGGTAGATTAATTTAGTTTTTTGAGGAACCACCATACTGTTTTCCATAGTGGCTGTACCAATTTGCAGTCCCACCAGCAGTATATGAGGATTCCTTTTACTCCGCATCCTCTCCAACATTTGTTATTACTTGTTCTGTCGATTATAGCTATTCTAATAGGTTTTTTTTGTTGTTGATATTGAGTTATGTGAGTTCTTTGTATACTTTGGACATTAGGCCCTGATTGGAGACACTGCTTGCAAATATATTTTCCCATTCATATGGTTGTCTCTTTACCTTGCTGACGATTTCTTTTGCTGAGCAGAAGCTTTTTAGTTTGATGTAGTCCCATTCATTTATTTTAGCTTTTACCTTTCTTGCTTTTGAGGTCAAATTCATAAAATCCTCTTTAATCCAAGGTCCTTTTATTTAGTTCCTATGTTTTCTTCTATACATTTTATTGTTTCAGGTCTTATATACAGGTCCTTAATCCATTTTGAGTTAATTTTGGTGGTTTTGTTCTATGAATTTTATTGTTTCAGGTCTTCTATTCAGGTCCTTAATCATTTTGAGTTAATTTCAGTGTGTGGTGATAGACAACAGTCTAGATCCATTCTTTTACAGATGGCCTTCCAATTTTCTCAGCACCATTTATTGAAGAGGCTTTCTTTTCCTTTCTCCACTGTATGTTTTTGGCTTTTTTGTTGAAAATTATTTGCCCATATAAATATGGGTTTAATTCTGGAATCTCAGTTCAATTCCACTGCTCTGTGTGTCTGTTTTGCTGCCAATACCATGCCATTTTGATTACTGTCACTTTGTAGTATAATTTGAAGTTGGGCAGAGTGATGCCTCCAGCCTCATTGTTTTTTCTCAGGATAAAGCCCTTCAAGTTAGACTGAGCAAGAATTTCCAATTTGATACTGCGAAGTCAAAAGTGTCCACTAGTAAATTGCTCAGTCAAACTCAGTTGGTGAATACTCTTTGCCTGTGACAGAACTAAGGAAATTTCAGACTAGTGTTTCTTTCCTAAACTAACTAGAGTCTAGTTAATTACCTGAATGACCATCCTGCACATCTTAGATGAATCACTCAGAAACTGCCCTTCGACATCTACATATCAAAGCTGAGATGCTACGAGTCATAATGTGGTTGTTGGCAGTTAAAACAAAGGAAGACTTAGAATCTTAAATCTAACAGTATTTCTTTCAGAGAATACAGAGGAAAGATGTTGAGAAAAAATATTTCAGTGGAAGAAAAAAAAAGCTTTGTTAACTTTTCATTAATTAGCACAGCAACAAAATCACTATCTCCTGACAGGATTCTAATTGTGACACCATACTGATTGTGAAGGGGAGGTGACCCTATTAGGTCTCTTGAGTTTTCCTGTTATACATGAGTCCACTTTTTAAAAATTCTTTTCAATGTCCAATTCTTTTTTAATTCCCAATTATTGCCTCTTATCGAAAAACGTGCAAAGTGTGGATAATCTAATTACATGAGGGATTAGAAAAAGGATCTGAACTGATTTTCCTTTGAGATCCACACAATTTAAAGGCCTGAAAGGTGAGCATAAGTTGGTCCTCTTAGTGGGCATGTGTTTAATAGTAGAAGGAAGAGAATATATGTATGTGGCTATTAAAACCCTGATAGAACCTAAAAGGGGAAGAATATACTAAAGATATTTAAAGAAGCAGCAGAAAGCAAGCAAGAAAATTTATGCTGTCTTTAATAGTTGGCAGTCAATGGAGAATTCTACAATGAGGTGGCACTTATAAGTTTACAGTGACATTAATTCAGTCAACTAATTGGGGAGGCCATTGATAATAGAGTCAAACTAGCTGTTTGGTATCTTGTTCATGTGAACTACTAGAGAAAAGAAATTCCTGTTCCAATCCAGAGAAACAAATATCAAAAAGCTGCAAGTAGTCCTTGTTGGGATAAGGAGAGAATTTTATTAATGACATATGCAGCTCGTGTGCGCAAATAAATAAACTTCATGCTCTACGTTCTTATTCCCTGAGAAGGCTATTTTGTCTAAATGCCCATTCAGCCCTAACATTCTCTGAACTTTTATCTATTCTTGCATTTACTCATTCAACCAATGACTGTGCAAGATACTGTGCAAAGTGCTGGGAAGGATTAAAAGATACAGAACACACTCAAGTATTTCATAATCTAATAGACATACAGCCCTAAAGATAATTCCATTTTAGAAAGAAAATCATCCCTATCATAGAGAGAGAGACCTAAGAGTATAGGCAAGTGCCTCTGTCATCCTAATATATGAAGAAGCTGTCACACAAACAGGAAAAACTGTTTGATCTGAAACTTAAAGGGGAGGAGATTTTGTCAGGTCAACAGTGGTGGGGGCAAGGCAGGCCATGTTCAGCCAAAGGAGCACCATGTACAGCTTTCCAAAAGCATAAGAGAGCAGAATGCTTCAGGAATTACAAATTCTGTGTCCACCCTCGAAGTTTCTCTAGGTCTTCTTTGGTTAAATCTTGATGGACAACGATCAATTTCATTGAATGATTCAAATGAATCTACCTCATGTGAAGGAGTAAAAGTACTGGGCTTAGAAGGCTCTTTTCATGGCCATCATTGGTGGTGACTCCATGAATGCAGCAAGCTGATGCAGTGAAGAATAGCAGCTCTCAAGACTCATACCTGTGTCACTGGAAGGAAGCCTGGCGCAGAGTTTAGGATGACCAGCTTTGTAGTCAGGATGCTTGTGAGCATCATTAGAACAATGACACTGTGAGGTATTTAGCATAACATGTGACTCAAAAGAAGCCCTTAATAACTATCAGATGCTATTACTATTTCTTCTATTATTAAAATTATTATTTGGATGTTTACTCTGTAATTATACTATATTTATGGGTTTTAGTATCCATTAGAATATTTAACTCTACAGGATAAGAGTGTGAGTTAAGATGAGTAATATAAAATTATTTGGTGATATTTCAAAATAAGTTGAATCTACAAATCTATGCAAATTGTCATAATAAACTCAGGCTTTAAATTATAGCTTTTATATAATTTGTATTCACATATATATTTTTATCTGCAGCAGCTATTCATAGTATCAAAGAGAAAAATAGGAGATGAATGGATGTGATTTTTTGTTAAATGACAGATATTTGTGAACAGATTTTTTTTAATGTAGCTTCCTAAAGGATTTTCATTTTTTATCGCATTTCCTTATTAGTTTGACAATATCTAGCAGGGAAAGATATTCTATGTCAGTTTGTATATTTGTCTTTGCTTTATATTAAATAAGTGTTATTATTTGGCTGCCTCGCCCAAAAGATTTCTGAAGAGGTCAAAACAAAAATTAGGTTTTCCACCATGGGTGCATCATTAACTATAAAAAACAAAACAAAACTTGGCTACATGAATATAAATGAATTTTAAGTTGCCCAGCAATGTTTGAGAAAAAAAAATATGAGAATCAAGAATAACACTATGACTCAGTCATCTGAATAATAAGTCTAAGAAAACAGGGGGAGGGGGAGATTTTTTTTCCATTTTAACATCTGTTGATAAATACTAATTTATTGTCATCAATATACAATAAATTGAAACTGATGACCAGACTATGGCATTAGAAACATATCCTGCTTTGGAGAAGTAGCTGATTAAGGGGTGTGGTGGTGGGGTGGGGGGGACAGACACTGCATGCTCTGTCAGAATCAGTGAATCTAAGAGTGACAAGCATTTGTTCAACACACACATCTGGAGTCCACACTACAGGCCAGGCAGTGTCTAGATGCTAGGAAGAGAACAATGCAAGAAACAGACAAAAATCACTTCATGCTGCTCACATTCCAAGGTCATTCTTTGTCATCCATCTTAAGCTTGTTTGCCCTGAGAGTTAGACATATTTGGATGTGGAGTCTGGTCTGTCAGGCCACCCAGATCCTCCTCCAAGAATGGAAGGCTGGTCATAGGGTACAAACTTCCAGTTATAACATGAATAAGTTCTGGAGATCTAATGTACAACATGGTACTACAGTTAATAATACTTTATTATATACTTGAAAGTTGCTAAAAAATAGATCTTAAGTGTCCACGCCACCAAAAAGACATGGTAATTATGTGACATTATGGAGGTATTAGCTAAAGCTGTGATGGTAATCATTTCGCAATACATAAGGGTATCAAATCAACACACTGCATGCCTTAAACTTACACAGTGTTGTAAGTTAATTATACCTCAATAAAGCTGGAAACAAGATAATGAAGGGTTTATTTCCTCGGCTGCTGGAAGTACAGCTATAAACCGGCTTTGGAGATTCGATCTGGCTGAAGAAAACTGCTTCACCTACAATCAGACCTTCCAGGGCAGCTCAGAGCCAAATACTGATTAGCGCTACAACTTAGGACAAGGGACATGTCTGCTTCAGAGCTCCCTGAGGGGCCAGCTGAGGCTTTTATTGGCTCTATGTTGGGGCTCAACTTCCCCTTCTGCTTCTTTTTCTTTCGTAAGAACTGATCCTGAGAATATTCTTTACTAAGCTTCCTATATGTCACCCTCTATTTTATGGTTGGCTTACCAGAACCCCAACTGGTAAGATTTTGTATCAGGAGTAAGAAAACAAATGCCAAGATGAGAATTTTAAACTGGATCACTGGCCCACCTGTTGCAACAAGGACCCATCTCTGATGAAAGCAGCAGCACAGATAGCCCCTGGCACACAGTAATAGTGCAGCTGTTGAAATTTTATAAGTAGTAAACAAGAATTGGTGGAAGGGAGTGCATTAGCGAGATTTGGGCGGGGAGTGGAGAAAACAGCAACCATAAGGACAGTGGAAATAGGTAACTATTGCCATCTGTTGATGTTTTGGATAAAGACAACAAAAAGCTGATAAGGATAAGTTCCATAGGGTGACCCTCTCCTATGCTCAGGTGTATAGATCTCCCTAGTGTCTCTTAATTGTCCTCACCTCCTCATTTCTATATTGCCCCTTTGGACACAGGATTATAAATGACTCATCTATTGCTAATCATGGGAACTTCATTTACATTTTTGGGGAGGCGTCCTTTCATCCTGCCCACATCTTTGTAAAAAGTCCTCTTATTAAATTCTGCTTAATTAAGCCACTTGACTATGTAATCTTTTACCTGCCATGCCCCCCAAAGTACAAACCAGCTAGAGCCATATTACACAGGAGCTCAGAAATCAAGCAGATGTGGATTCAGATGTCTAGCTCAATGACCTGAAATAAGTGATTTCACCTCTGTGAGCCTTAGTTTCCTCATCTGGTACTCAAGAGAGCCATGATATCTACCTGTGTCAAGATGCCTTCAGGTCTAAACAACTGAAAATCTGAACCAAACTTACCAAAATAATCGTCAAACTTACCTCAAACAGCGGGAAATTCAGAGGTCATGAGGCCTCCGAGTGAAGTACCATCAGGGCTCAGGCACCTTTTCTCTTAATTGTCTTGCTTTGCCCTCCTTTGCGTGTAGGTGCTGTCTTCAGGCTGGCTATCTTCACTGTCGAGAGAAAACCGAGTGCAGCGGCAATGGCAACGCGCGTTCTGCTCCATCCAGTGGAAGAGAGTGACCCTCCTTCCCCAGAACCATGGAAGAAAAGCCTTTCCTTCAGTCTGACTGGATCGACTTAGTTTGCTTGACCACACCTTTACCAGTACAAATCTTTCTGATTGGCCAAGGCCTACATGCTGAACCAATCATTGGCAAGGAGAATGATGTTACCAAGATTAATTTAAATGAATTAGGACTCATCCCTGGAGATGGCCTATTATGGGCTGCCTGAGTTTCACAGGATGCTTGAGGAGAGAGAGACCTTTGGGGCAAAGGTCTCAGGTGAACACCATCTTATCGAGAGTAGGCTTGGGCTGTGCTCCAGGGAAAGGATAATATTCCCCATTGTTCTCCATTTTTATGATCAAAAGCAATTGAGTCTGGTATGGTGATGAATGTTAACTAGAATTATGTGATCATATATACAAATATTGAATCATTATGCTGTGCACCTAAAATTAATATAATGTTATATATAAATTATATCTCAATAAAAAAGTTCTCAGTATTAAAAACAATTAATAAATAATTGAGTCTGGTCACTAACTTGTCTGAGTTGAGTCATATATTTGTGATGTGTACACATTTCTATATGTATGCTAAACATAGACATGATTACAAAAAACAAACTCAACCTCACATTCTCCATCAACCACCACCCATCTTTCCTTTCCTGTTCTAAGGCAAATTTATCCTTAGATAAAAGGAGAATATGCCAAGCCCACTTTTCCATCTTCCACTCATTCTCCCTTAACCCACACTCGACGGGCTACTTGCACACCATTCCCTCATAATTGCTCTAGTTACAATCACCAATAATGCTCATGCTGTTAAACAACATATTTATTTCAGTCCTCACTTTATTTGACTTCTGAGAAGCATTCCACCCAGTTGACTGCTCCCTTGTTTGGCTTCCGTCACTCCATACTTCCCAGTTTTCCTGCTACAACTCTTGTCAATACTTGAGGTCCTTTGCTTACTCATCCTTCTCTACAAAATTTCTAAATGTTGGAAATATAGTTTAGTAGTTCTCAAACTTTAGCATTAATCAAAACCATTTAGGGAGCTTGTTAAAACACAGATTTCTGGGCCCCACTACCAGAATTTCTGATTCACTAGGTCTGGAATGAAGCCCAAGAATTTGCATTTCTAATAAGTTCCCAGGTCCTGCCGCTGGTCTAGAGATCATACTTTGGTGATCACTGTCTTACTCAACTCTCTTCTAACCCCCAGATTTATATATTTGACAATATGCTTAGACATTTCCCAGACATTACAGATGCTACTTATCTAAAGCAGACCTCATAACCTGTTACCCACATCTGTTCCTTTTCCAGTTATTCATGTCTTAAATTCAACTACTTGCTGAAGCCAGGCACTTGGATGCCATCCTTGACTACTTCCTCTCCCTCATTCCCCATATAATTGGTTACTAATTCACAGCTCATCCATCTCTTACATGTCTCTCGAATCCATCCCCTTCATCCCCACCACCACCAAAATTTTTGGTCTAGAACATTGCTTAGCTTCCCCAGTAATCTCCCAGCATTCATACACTGAGCCATTCATAACATAACTACCAGTGATCCTTTCTAAATCAAATTTAATCCCATTGTTTTCTTATTTTGAATCTTCACATAATTTTCCAAATGCTCTTAAACGAACTTAAAGTCCACAATATGGCCTACAAGCTGAGAGAGAGCCTCTCCAGCCTCATTCCATGCCATCCTTCACTGGGCACCAGCCATCCTGGACCCTCTCTGTTTCTCGTGTTTTTATGTTCTTCCCTCCGGATGCCTTGTGCACTGCTTTTCTCTTTGCCTGCTTCCTCACCCTGCTCCCTTAACCAGACTGACTCATAGTCATCCTTGGTTTCCCAAACTGGATTGCTTTAAATTCTGTAAGAATTTACTTGTAATTCTTACAAGAAATGTATTTGCCCTTCATGATCCTTTTCAAAATATTGTTAATAATTAGGTGACATTTTGTTTACTACTGAGCTCTGAAGAGCAGAAACTATGTGTGGTTTGTTTGCTGTAAACCTCAAATATAGTTATCGCTTGAATATTTTTGAAAAAAGAATGAATAGATGTGTTTGGTAGCACAGAAGAGATAGCTACTATCTCTGGACCTAAAGGGACCATGAAAAACTGTGCAAAGGTTGAGATATTTCAGTTTAGTAGAGTCTTGAAAGATGCACAGGAGTTTACCAGATGAACAAGGACTAGTACAATTTTCTCAGAGTGATTGTCCCTAAAGAGTGACAAGATTCTTACCCATCTCTCCCATCCAAAGTATTTATTCCATAAAGAAGACTCAGGCTCTTCTGGAGGGTGGCAACCTTTCAGAACCTTTTGTATTAAAATTCAAGTTCTGCTCTGTTTATGTAGAAGAGAGGCTGGCCACAGAGAGAGAGACAGGTGACTGATTTCCAGGGCATACCACCAGTCCTGCCCTAAGAGAAGTGAACATTCTCATGCCTACAGATCAGGAAGAAACCAGAGAGAAAGAGAGCGAGATACAATCCACTGGAAGAGTTGTCATCATTTGGCATAAGGAGGAAAAGGGAGGTGGTCCACTGACGAGTTGCCCTGAGAAATAGAGAGTAAATGTGTTAGAGGAAGGGCTAAAACAACAACTTAGGGGAGGAGAGTATATCTGCATCTTTTCACGCTGCAGGAGCTGCAACCTCACTGTACCCTTGTCCATATTTACCCCTTTCCTCAGAGGCATGTCACAAAGAGCTCATGCAGAGACAGAGCTTGCGAAGTCTTGGCCTTGAATGAATAATGCTTTATAGACTAAAGTGATGTGACCACTTCCCCATGTTGTGTCTCTTCTGTTTTAGTAGATCCACATACAATTGCAAAAACTATCCTGTGTTTGGCAGAACGGGTTTTTAACATGGTGAAATGTCGCCATCTAGAGTAGAAGAATTTGTGCTGCAGCACATCACCAAAAAGACTGACGGCGGAATCCTGGAATCCCAGGTCACAGCTCTGCAGGGAGCAACGTGAAAAGTCTTATCATTCTGGGTTCCCTTTGACCTGGTAATGCCCCCTTTCAGGAGTTTACTCAACAGAATTTATTCGCAAGCTGAGGTCAACGGACCACCAAATATTTTAAAAGACATTACAGACCTGTAAATTCTAAAGTCTGTGAAATATTAATCTTAAATATTAATTAATGAATGCACACAAAGATTTACACATTTCTTATCAGATGGATGTTGGCAAACAACAAAGGAACACAAAGAATAGCAATGTCCAACAAGAGAGGTTTTGTTAAATAAGTGTGGAACATTTTATAATCACTAAAAATAATAGTATGGGAGAATATATAATGACTTAAAAATATTTTCACAAAATATAGTATGTATATATGCAACTATGTGTGTATGTGTAAAAGTCAGGATAAAAAAAAAACCAGTATGTCCAGTATCATCCTACTCTTCAGAGGAAAGAAGAGAGGGAGAGAGAATGGATCAGCATCAAAACACAGATAATGATTATCTCTGAGTGGTGGATTAGAAGTGACTTTTATTTTGTTCTTTTTTCTTACCTATATTTTTCAGGGTTCCTACTATAAATATCAATGTTATCAATGAGTTTATGATTTTCTAATGGAAACAAAAGTACTATCCGACAAAGAGTTTAAGAGCACAAACATCTTCACTGCAACTCTGAGCTCTCATCTACATCCAAAATAATACGATAGGAGGGAGAATTCAATCTCAGCCATCAGGGGAACACACACACACACACACACACACACACACACAGCGCCAAAGTAGTTGTGGGGCTAGGTAGTGGCAAGATGCAGGGAGGCCTACTCTGGTTAAAGCAGAAATAAGCACTGTCCGAGCTTACGTGATCCCTTCAGATTCTGTTGTTTCAGGAGGTGGAAATATCTGGGGTCGTTGAGGTGTCCATGGCTACAGCTCTGACTCCTGCATAGTGCAGCTAATCAGTGAGGCCCTGCCCGCTCTGTTCTGTGTTACACAGACCTCTATTCCCCTTCCAAGTCCAAGGGAAATTCTCCTCCCCACAGTTTTCTGAAAATTTGTCCACCATTTTATCCCAATTGAATATCTGGAATGGAGATATTTATTCTCCCCTATACTTACATGCCATGAATATTGTTCAGTTGTATATGGGTGAAGCTTTAGTGCTGGGCAACCCCTGAGACATAATCCTTACAGATTACAGAAACAGCCATTCTTACTGGGGAACTGGCTCATGAAAAGGAGCACAGTTCCCACCCAGCACTACAGTAACGTCCTCAGTGGCAGCAGGGAAAACACCTAAGAGATCATCAATAACATGCCCCACGTAAATAAAGGAATTGGTTGGATTACAACAGACTTCAAATCCTGGAGGAAAATATGCAAATTTCGCCTCTGTTCTTGACCCCCTTTGTTCCTATCGTTGCCTTTTGCCCTTTTGGATGGTGTCGTTATAATTTCTAATACCACATTCGGGACACTGTGTATTTCCTTTTATTTTAGAAAGGTTGCTACTCTTCCTTTTATTGGCTGTGGAATTAACTTCCCATATTTGTGATCTAGGTTCTACAGAACTTTAACGTTTGCTTTGTCCATGAATGTTGCATGTTGGGAGGCTCACTCGAAGTTCTGAGCAGCGACCCAGTATCTAAGTATTGACTGACTGTGATTCCATGTTGTTCATGCCGAGAGCCCAGAAGAAGATAAAAGTCACCAAGGATGGGCTTCCTGAGTATAAACATTGCCAAAGGAGGGAAGCCTGCATTTTCAGGCTGCAACATAGATCAACTCACCAGTTATTAGTGTTTACATGGAACAACAACAAAAAAAGCCCTCTATAAAGCCTTTAACATTTTAATAATTCATGAAGATGATTTAAAAATGTCATAGACTCTACCACTGTCACAATTTTATAGTTTCCAAAAATGGCGGGGGATTCAATTAAGAGATGTTAATCAACTGGTCCTATTCATTCATTCGACAGATATTGAGGGCTTACTATGCACAAGGCTTGCAGCTTGGCATTGAAGAACGAGACACTCATTGTCTCTGGGACCGTGGGGCTTATAGCTTATTGGGGAAAACTGATGTTTAGAATGCCAAGCTACATGGGTTGTGTGTCATTGCCCAACACACCACTTTTGTAACAGCTCCTGATTTCTGCCTGGCTTCTATTCCACCTCACAGTCAGTCTGAGGGTAGGACATGCAACTCAAATCCAAGAAAATCGGCTCATCGTGCTCCTCTCTGTTTACGGATAGGTTCTGAATTCGGTTCATTCATTATCTAAGGAAAGCAAATCAGAACTAATAAAACTCAATCCTAAAATTTTGGTTTGAGTTATCAGAGAGGAGAAAGCTCTCTTTTCCCACTGGACTGAGAATGTAAGGTGGAACTGTGGCAGCCACCTTGCCACCTTGTCACCACAAGTGGGAGGCTGGAGAGCAGGGGCAGCACAGACGAAGCCCAGCGTAGATTCCGAAGGAAAAACTGGTGCCTGAGAGGTTGTCTGAGCCGCCATCAGTTTCCCCTGAAATCAACTAAAATTCCAACATGTGTGTATCGCTGGAGCCAATATTTTCCCTGTTTGGATTCTGTGGAAATGTCCAAATGAACCAGTGAAGCTTAGCACGCCGCAAAGACTTACAGTCACCAGGAAAGGTTTCCCTGAAATTTCTAATTCACCAGACTAAGTGGGGGAGGGGAAGGATGATCCCAGAAGAGAAAGCAGCATACGCAGGCTTAAAGGCCGACAGAGCAGGGAACCTGGGCCCTCATTTGTTGTGTTTCACACTGCCTGCAAATGTTTCATCCATAGTACCACTAGGTAGTTATCACTGTGAGCATCCTCACGTTCAAACGAAAAAAAAAAAAAAGTTTTGAAGTCAACGAACAACCCCTATCATTTTTAATGAGAGAGAAGTATGAGAAGTCTGTGTGGTAAAGCAGGAAAACAAAACAAGACAAAAAAGATGCAAAAGAAGTCAGAAGCAAGTCACATGGAAAACTTGCATATACTCCGACTGCAGAGCTCCTTTCCCAGAATAACAGACGGACAGATGTACTCTCACCACACTTATGCACATGTGTACATATTCCAATGATGCCTCATGCTTTAATAGTGGTAACTTATTATGCCATCTTTCCTAGAAAGATACAGAAATAGTGCTACTGAGGTGTGGTCATATGAGCACTTTCAGATGCTACAATATAACCATTTTGAAAAATAACTTGAGAATACCTATTGAGTCATAAATATTAACTTAATTTCACAAAGTAATTCCACTCATAGAAATCTATTTATAAGGACAATGAAAGGCTTTAAATATGATATTGATATTATCACTTATATCAAAAAGTTAAAATAATTTAAATTTCCCACAAAAGGTAACATTATCGTACTTCTAATTGAATAAATATTTTATACCAAGGCATATTTATCAAAAGTTCATAATAGAAGAGTACATTTTACTATAACGACAAATGAAAAGAGCTGGATACAAATTTGCATGTACACTATAATCTTGACTATAAGAATACAAACTATGTTCAATTTCTTTGTTGATTCATCTTTTAATTTGCAGGAATAAATGAGAAATTGATTAAATGTATTTCCCAGTGAGATTAACCTTAGCTTTTCCAGTATGATTAAAGTAGTCAGCTCTATTTTCTCCTCAGTCATCTGGATACTCAATGTGGTCGGCTGCAGTGGGTGGTTCGGTCAATGTCAGAGCCCTAACAGCCCAAGACGATTAGCTGACCAGACATCTCCAGCTGGGCTGCCCATTGGTGAGCTGAGCAGTTGTTGATAATTGACCCAATTTCTGTTAACAATGTGTCACATGCATTGCTTATTGCTAAAGGTATAGTTTGTAGTTCATGTCCTCATTTCTTCTTTTAAGCAGGCCTTTATAGATAATGCATTGCAAAGAAACTCCATGGCTTATATATTCAAGCCAAAGTCACAATAACATTATTTAAAAATACATTTTCTTTCCTACAGGATGCAAGAAAATAACTCAGTTGGCATATAGCTCAAATATCTGGTCCATACATAAAAAAAAAAAAAAAAAAAGGCAGTTTTCTGTTAGAGAAGAAAACTGTTCCAGAATTTAAAAGAAAACAAACAGGCAATCCAGTTTCTTGACGTACAAGGAATCATTAGTGAAACACTTATTTCCTTATATCACTTCAGAGGGTGTGACACTCTGGAAAGTGGAAAGGGAATAATCAAGTTGAGAGTACATTTCACGAAGGTAATATTTTTTATTTGATGGAGGAAAAAATAGCATAAGCTTCTACTATAACTGGTTTTTTGTTTTTGTTTTTGTTTTTTACTCACAGGGAAATGCCTTAAAAAATCTCTCATAGGTGCCTGAGTTCAATCAGCAGAAGCCTAAATCTATAGACCGGCAAGGTCACATCACGTTGATAGAGAGGAGTGATCGCAAATGCATATGTTATCCTCCCTTGGCTGTGTTGGTTCCTGTGTTTTCCACACACTATGCAGAGCTAGTTACCACAAAACCCAGAAGGTATGGAATCAAGTCATTAAGTTGGTCCCAGCCAACCTAAACAACCCCACGGCTGCTGGGCTCTCAATGGTGAGATTCACAGAATCTCAGATCTGGCCTTTCATGCCATAAAATAGAGCACCTTCGGGGATGTTTAGAATCTCTCCACTTATCTACTAAGTATTTCTACTTCACATCTTCCTCTCGTGTCAAATTCATGAACTCAAGGTGTCCTAGGGCTAGAAGAAAACCTGGGAACATTCCACCCCATTCTTGAGGTTGGAGGGTGGGAAGCTAGGTGACAAAGGCAGTGGTGCATACAAATGCAAGGGTTGGGGAGCTTCAGAGACACTTGGCTAGAGGGCGATTTCATTTCAAGTGGTGACCTCTGACTTGTGCTGGAAAAATTTGCTCTTGTGGCTGCCTGCCCTTCTGGTTGGGGAGCTTCAGAGACACTTGGCTAGAGGGCAATTTTATTTCAAGTGGTGACCTCTGACTTGTGCTGGGAACAATATGCTCTTGTGGCTGCCTGCCCTTTCTCAAAAGTCAGGGTCCCTCATAAATTCACTCACTTGGGTCTCACCTGGGAGGTGCGAGCAGCTGAGCAGGATAAAGTCCTTCAGCAGAGCACACAGTCCCAGGCTGCCATCATCTAATAAAGAGAATATATCTTCTTTCTTATTTATAACTAATTGTATATTTTGAGGGGATTTCTCTTTCAACAAAGGTCCTATATAAGGTTCAAGAACAGCTGGGGCTCTTCTTCAAATCTCAGCATATTATATTTTGCCTTCACATCCTCTCTTCTTCTGGATAATGGAAATTTTATTTCATTTTGAAAAACCACATCTCCCCCACTCTGTCTATACGATATGAAGAACTCTACCCTTTACTCAACTTCCCTTCCCAACCATTGCCAATTTACTTAATAAAATGTACCCTTTTCTAGTCTCCTAGCAATTTTGGAGGCATTCTAGATTCTTCTCTCCTCTCCAAATCCAATAAATCTATTACTTATCCAGTGCTTGCCTCCTCTGCAAAACCTCTCCTAATTGTGCCCTTCCCTCCCTCCCCTCAGTATTCAACTCTGGGATTGCTAAGCAATGCCATAGCTGTTCCCCTTACCAACATTTTTCTTCGCCCCAATACATATTGCACACTATTGCCAGACTAAGCATCTTTTAAATATAATTATCATCCTGCTCATCCCTTGCTTGGGACTTTCCACCATCTGTCATCAAGCATAAACTCCTCTCCCTTGCCTTTAAGCGCCTCAGAAAAATCTGTCAAAATTCATTTTCCATGGCCCCTTGCAGCAACAAACTTGTCGCTGTTTTTGAACCCACTGTGCTCTTTGATAACCAGTGTGGGTACACAATGTTCCTCGTGTTGAAAGCATCTTCTCCCCTCGTCTCCCAGCACCACTTTTTCCTTTAGGTCATACCACAAGACCCAGCTCAAATGTCACTTCCCAAAACAAGGAGTCATGGGGCTCACAGAGAGTGCTCACATTACAGCGTTCTTCACATGGAATTAAAGTATCCATCTTCCCACATTAGATTATGAGACCCTCAAAAACTACAACTCCATAGCTCCCAGGCCTGCCCCATAGAAGGAGCTTAAAAAAGTAATAATAATGATGATGCATATTATTAAATAACATTTATATAGAACTATTTTCCAGATATACTACATATATTTATATCATGTATTATATATTTAATGTATATACATGCATTTAATCCTCACAGTAACTCTATGGTGCAGATACTATTATTTTCTCTTCACACATAAGGAAACTGAAGCTCAGAATGGTTAACTCACCCAGTTTATCATTAGTAAATAGCACAGCACAGATTTAAACTAGGAGTTCTTCAGACTATACTAATGAAGGTATCAATGAGTAATGAAGAAACAAGTTCTAATCTCTAATACCAACCCTTCTTTGCTTCACTTTCTGTTCTGACTACTTTGTCTATCATTTATTACTTCTAAGCCCTGGTCTGAGGTTCCGAATTCTGACACTTCTTCTGCCTGTGATCTATTATATACTGCGCTTTGCCCTTGACGTGATTTATTAGTAACCGTTCCTCTATGAAGCCACCTTTACTTTATATTATTTATATACGCATGTATGACATGTATCATATGTAAACAATATATAAACAAATATACATTTATTTACAGTTCTGTGTTAGAGACCATCACTCTCAGCACCTGTAGCATTCTATTTGAATTATTATGGCTTTATAATAATAGTCAATGTCTGATTCAACGAGTACTTTATCCATGCTCCCACTTTTCAAAATTTAATTATCCATTCCCATATTTTTATTCATTCAGAAGAGTGTTAGACTCATACTGCTAAAAGTTTTTTAAATGTAAGTTTTGGGTTCCGGTTCAAGATGGCAGCAATCTTTTGTAAGAGAATCGAACTCACCGCCTCCTGTGAACACACGAGTCAACAGCTACATCTGCAACAACTTCCTCTGGGGATGGGGGGAAGTCTAAAAACCGGCTGAGTGACGCCTATGCATCCCATCAGGCAAAGGAGAGAAGGCAGACATGGAAGAGGCTGGAACAAAAACCCTTCCCACTCCCACCCCACACCCCTGCGCAGACACCCACAGTCCAGAGGGAACTTAGAACCTGAAACTTCTCCTTGAGGAGCAGAGGGCTCAGCCTCACATTGGGCACCCCTAACTTTTAAGACCTGTACCTGAGAGATGAGCGCCCGAAACCAACAAGGCTCACATCCACAAGACCCAGGAAGCCGTCGCAAACTGAGAAAGGGCTCTTCAGGAGCTCGGCTCTGGGACTCCGGCGCGGCAGGGCCCGGCGTGGACGCAGTGGGTGCCAGGCCACCTGGACTGTGCGCGGGAGGGGCTCGCCTGCTTGTTTCGGAGCGTGGCCTGAGGGACAGGCATCGGATTTGACATACGTTTGGGGACCTGCTAGGGTGCTCCGTGGGGACAGAGACTGGTGGGTGCCATCTTTGCGCTTTGCCTCTGCCTTTCTCCAGCCCAGAGGTGCCATTTTTCTTTTCCTTTTCTTCTGTCTTTCCCACCATCGCTACCAACTCCCCCCGCTTTGCTTCAGCCAGTGTACACCATCCTTTTTTGTTTGTTCGTTTTCTCCTGGCCAGGCACCAGCTCTACACTCTCCTTCTGCCTCTTTCCAGCTGTATCTGCACCAGTATCTGCGAGAGTGAAGCTTTTACA
Organism: Pteropus alecto; assembly: GCF_000325575.1. NCBI lineage: Eukaryota > Metazoa > Chordata > Mammalia > Chiroptera > Pteropodidae > Pteropus > Pteropus alecto. Next base: position 1,614,153 of record NW_006438074.1, on the reverse strand, counting down.
AGCCTCTCGTGCCTCAGTTTAACATTTGGTGCCAGGTTTTGGTGGCTACTGCCATGTTCCATTGGTATAAAGGTGAAAGGTTAGAGGAAGGAGAGTTTTCTGAGACGCATAAAGACATAAATGCTCTGGAAAGGTTTCTGAGATGTTTGAAGCCCATAGATGTCAGAGAGAAGATGAAGGTCTATCATATTAACTGGTCTCCTGTTAGCTTTTATGCTCCATTTCTTCAATGAGGCTTCTATCTCTTCTCTTCACTATCCACAATGATCTATGTAAGTTATGTTTCCAAAAACAGTTTTTAAAGTATAATACAAAGCTTGAGTCTTTAACAGTATATACTTTCTCATTTAAGAATGATTTTTATATTTTATTCAGTCTTGTCACCACATTTCTGGCATTCATTTATACTTAAGACTGTGTTACCTGATTTCAGTGCTTACCGCCAGTTTTTTTGTACCAGTTCTCCCATTCTTGATTTCTTAAATGTCAGTCAGCTCTTCAAGTAAATTTTTTTTGTAAGAATATGTTCAATTGATTGCAAATGTCATTAATTTTTCACCCCCTCTCTGTATCCATGTCTTCTGTGATATGCTTTTGCGGGTCCTCCCATTAAGAGATCTTGGGACCTTGTGACTTGCTCTGACCAAATCAATATAGTAGAAGTGATGTTGTGTCAGTCTGAGCCTAGGCCTCAAAACATCTTGCGTGCTTTCACTCTTGGAAACTTGAAACCACCAGTTGAATAAGCCAGGAGTAGACTGCGAATTGATGAAATGTATGTGGCCCCTCACCGTAGTTCTCACCTCTTAGCCAGCAGCCATCAGACCCGTGGTAAGCCACCCTAGCCCTCAGGCACCCCATCGGCTGGCTACAGATGCATAAGCAAGCCTAACCAAGATCAGCTGAGACAAGTCCAGCTCTACAGAACTGTCCAGCTGACCTGTAAAGTTATAAGCAATAATAAATGTTTGAGACTTTTTTAATAAATCACCTAAATTTTAAGGTGATTTATTAAGCAACAATCATCTGATACCACAGATAATAGGGTAACATTTTCTAAGACTTCATATAACTGAGAATATGATTATACTTCTTTATTACTTGACCATCAACCTTATACACATTTAAAAAGTTCTTTTCTCAATACTCTGCATATATTACTCTATGATTTTCTGGCATTATATTTTGCTGACTTGTAGTTCTTTATATGTCTTTACACTTTATCTGAATGCTCATATTTATTTTCGCTTATCTTTATACTGAAACATAGTTCCATGATTTTGAATTTTGTCAACTTTTCCTCAGCCATAATGAGCCCTTTTAATCTGTATGCTTAGAAGTATTTTTTAATGATATCTCTTAATGTCACTTCTGTTTCAACTATTTATTCTTCATTACATATCTACATTTTAAAGTTTCCCTGTCATATGTCCTCTGTAAACACTCTTTTTAATATATATAAAACTCTTTAACTTTTGCCTCTGTATTATGGGAGAAATCATTAAATTTGCCTTCATATTACTATTCCCATTATTGATTTTATATCAACATTCTGCCCTATTTCTAGTATTGAAATCTATTCTCATCGCACCCAGCTCCATCTTCACCTTTAACTATTGACTTTTGAGCTCATCTGATTCTTTTCCTTGCAACTTGTTCTCTTTCTATAGCTTTCTGTTCCTGTTTTAGAGATGCTATAACTTAACATATATTACTGTGGACACTAATTTTTTATAAACATTTTTCTAACTCCAGGGATTCATTATGTAAAGAAATTTCCATTCCTCTGAGTTGTAAGCGTTATATAACATTTCTTCTATTCTGAAATAGTTTTACATGTTGAGCAACATCCCAGCTGAAAAGGGCTTCCTGAGTATAATAAACACTGCCAAGGGAGGGAGCCTGTGTTTACAGGCAGCAAATTAGATCAAGTTACCCATCAAGTTGCAAGTTTTTACGTGGTAAAAAAAAAAAAGAAAAAAAAAAAAAGCTCTTTGTAAGACCTTTATAAATTTTAATATTTTTAAATATTTAAATATTTTATATTTTTAATTTAGTAAAATTAATAAAGATTTTTAAATGTTTTTTCAGTTTATCCCTCATGGAATGAGGAAAAATCCATCTAGACCCAAAGTTTGCCAATACACAGGAATTGTTGCTTGGCTCCTTACAGTTGAAAGACACATTGTTATACACCGCATCTAACTCAATTCCCGAGGTTTGGCGATATTCCTTTATAATAGCTCTTTTGGATTTCAGTGAAATCATTAATCACTCCCTACTCCTGCTATTTCAGTCTCTGAAATTGTGAGCCTTTGGAGTACTACTGCTATTCTTGTTTTTGCCCCCACCGAAGGTCTTTTTACATAATGGGACTATATCTCCAATAATACAAAGCAAAATTCTTTGCCACCTCCCTATCCAAATGCTCTTTTTTGTCCTGTTGTTTTCTAGAGGTGTCAGCATTCAAATTAATGTGTAAAAACAGGTACTAATGCAGAAGGCAGAAATAGGAGGGGAGAGGAACAGTACTCAGAAGATAACGAGGACCCCAATCAGAAGGCAGACAGTGAGAGAGGGATCGATGATGGTTTGGTTAAGTTTCAGGTGGCAAATAAACGTCAACAATCATTTCGGTTCCATTTGTCTTAGAAAATAGAAAATACTCCCAGAAGCTGGAAACAGATAAGCCACAGCTTACTTTTAAAGGTATTTTGAGTGATTGGTCTTGTGTGTGTGATGGGGGAGGGTTAGGGAAAGGGAGTGTGAGTGTGTTTTTGGAGTGGACATTGCAATGGAAAGTAGGAACTAAGTCAAAGAATTCTTGGCATGTACATTTTAACCCAGAAGTTTTGACATGACATCGTTCCCTCAAAATTCAGTTTTGTTATCCATATAGGCTTATAAGTCTGCTAAGGAATTATTAAGATTACCCATTATCTAAAAACTCTTTAAGTTGACAATTACTTCATATGTCCATGAGGAAAATAAGGATAAATTCAACCTCAACTGATATCAGGTAGAAGAAGATAAAGAGAAATTTAGTATTTTAAATGTACTTAAATATTATTAATATGCTGAGGTCACTGAAATTAGTCATATTTTATGAATAATACTAATTATTGCTAGTAGAACATTCCTGTTCCATTTGGGCTTGCAAATGTCAGCAGAAACCGAAGTCTGTCACAAATTAGTATAATGTAATAATATTTCTGAAATATTACCAGATGTATCTTTCATTTCCAAAAATTCTTGCGCCACACGGTGAAGCTGAGTGCTTCAAAAAAAGGATGGATACAGCCAAGAACAATGAAGGAATTGTCCAACATTGTCTTTCAAAACAAAATTTCTAAAAGAGCACAAATAGAAACAATAATCTTCAGTTGCCAGAACCGGCATTGAAAAGATAGGAGTTCCAACTCCAGCAGGGTCTCTTTTAAATATGGTGACTAAGCCCTGGCTGATATTTTTCTTTTTGTTTCTGTCGCTTGAGGCAACAAAGAACGCTTACCAATATACTGCTTTTTTAAATGTGCTAAACTATAGCCTCAATAGTCAAGTGTACAATAGCAGAGTCTACCTGGAAGGGCAGTGAACTGAGCCCTGGGTTTGAAATTAAGAATCCCAAATTGCATATTTGCTTACAACTGACTTTCAATGTAAGATTGAGCAACCCATCATTTTGCTACTTCTATTGTAATAGATTGTACCTAAAACCATGTCTTTTCTTCAAAGCTTTTTCTGGCTGTGGATAAAAGCACAGGCTTAACCCTAATCTTTTCATCTATTGATATGACCTTTTACAATGCACTCAAAAAATAGTGTATAATACTCTCACCTCCTTTATTCATTTAATTTTAGCCTGACGCTTTTTTTATTTATCTGTTTAAAGATTTGCTCTAAGTTTGACCACATTGGCACCAGCTTCTCCCCATAACGATGCCTACGAAGATTTAGAATTAGATCTGTTTACTTTTTCCCGAAACACCTTCTCTAACAACACATGCATTTGTCATTGTGCTCTATTTTGGCATCCGTATTTATTTAGCAGATCTATTTGATAGTTTTATTTATATGTTAGCTTTTTGTTTGCAGTATTGATTCTCTTTGATTTTAAGTATCTAGTGAATAGGAATTGTGTGTTTTGTTCCAAGGATCTATTATCATCCTGATAATTAAGTATGGGCCTACCTGAGCTTCACTATGTGTGAAGTGCTCTGTAAAGGGAATTTCACAGGCAGGTTCATATCTATTCATTGATTCTTTCAAGAAACATTTGTTAATTCCTGAGGATAAAGAGAGAAACAAAAGACAATCTTTTCTTGAGGACCTCACAATATACAGAAGGAAAGAGACAAAAAAATCATTGCTTACAACAAAGAGTAACAGGGCTATAAAGTATTATTAATATTGAGGCATGATCCTTAAATGCTTTACCATTTATTAATGATGGTGTAACAAGGCTACTGAGAGAACAGCATAATAGAGTATTACAATTGTGAAAAATGTTCAGATATGGTGAACATTTGAAATTTCTGATTTCGAATCCAATTTCAATCCGGAATTATTTAATTTCTTGGGTTCTATTCCCCCTATAAAATGAGAAAGCTAATCGTGTGCTACAAATCCATGATTTTAAACACTGTAGAAGAAATCCTTCTACAATTGTAAGGAGACAGTTTCCCTATTCACAGTGATCACAAGTACTAAGGCCAAGCCCTGGGTAGTCCTGGTTTTTGGGGTGATACCACATAGACACTTGAGCTACAGCAGCCTCTGGTGGCAAGATGAGCCACCTTCCTGGGTCCCTGTGTCTCCTGGCAGGCTGCGGCTGGCCAGCGATCAGTGGAAATGGCCCTGGAGCACCTTGGAAAGGCTTTCCCAGAAGAAAGACTGGACTTCCTGCCAGTGAAGTCAAGTGAGGATGAAGTAATTTTAATAATTAAAAAATTATGACCTATTTTGTATCACAAACTGATGAAAAGGGAATATGAGACATACAGATAAAAATTCCATATTTAGCTTCCCCATAAATGATAGAAAAACTAAGACCATACATAATTGGTCAAAGTGGTGCTATATTCTACTTGTACATGTGAACTCATAATAATTTATTTTCTGAATCTTCTTTTATTTTGAGAGGAGTAATGATATTTCAATATAAAGTATTTACACAGCACTGTTAACAAATATTTCTAATTTAAAAATTCATGGGGCAACAGTACAAATACCTTCCAGATAAGTGAACATTTGGGGAGGGTCTCACACTGTGGAATGTATCTAATTCAGTGGACTCACATCAAAGAATTGTAAGAGAGCTGCCACAACATGAAGGAATTACTGTGACAATTTAGCCACGTCTCTATAAAGATTTGCTCTGGTGGAGCTTGCCAAGATTATTAACTAAGTTCAGTGATAGCAATCGTCACGAATAGAGGGCTTGGGCCAGGGGTGGAGTAGAATGAGGTGAGGACGTAGTGCACGAGGAATGGGAACAGAAAAGGCAATGATCAAATCCTTTTGTGTGGAGGCTCCTTGTTCAGAGGTTAAAACTTGATTGTCTTTATTACTATCAACTCAACAATTCCACTACATTTATTCTTCTCAATATGACTTGAAATTCTTATGTAGATTCTAGGCTTACTGAGAGAAGCACCCTAAGATACTCTTCTTTAACTCCTTAATAATAAACAAACAAACAAACAAATGTAATGGATAATAAAAAAGCCCATCCACCTGCAATCTGTGGTTTCTTTGGTGTGTGTGTGTGTGTGTGTGTGTGTGTGTGTGTGTGTGCGCGCGCGCGTGTGTGTTCCATAAACCTTCAAATAGGAAAGAAAAGCATAATCTCCTACTCTTGGACTCAACAAAAGAACACAAATGGAAGAAATGCATTTATTTGTTAAAAAATAAAAATAAAAAACTAAAAGTTTCTTGGACAACACGATTTATTACCAGCATATACAATACTGTGCAAGGCACTTACATAATATACAAGGTTGCTTTTCGACTCCTATTAGAGACCAATTGGTTCTTCTGTTATCATCTTAGATGTGTTCATCCATGGAATTTTAAGTTTCTACTAACACATATGTGAAAGTCTATAATTTACATGGTTTAGTTGTTTCTGGGTTACTCAAGAAACTACACTTAATCAAGCCTTTGTCTTATTGTATATACAGAGAAAAATGTTGTTTGCTTAGACTTTGATGTCCCATATAAGTCAATGGATTGTTGGGGACTTCACAATCTCTGGTTTGCAAAATTGATAATAAACACCAGCTCCTACGAGAAAGAGAAGGAATTACATTTCTGGTGTGTTCCACCTTCCCTTCATGTAAAAAATCCATGGAGAACCAATGAGTACATCTGCTGCTGTTCTATGAGTAAAGAAATTAACTTTTACTCTGACATTTGTACTTATGATGTTTGAATAAGGCCTACACAGAGTGAGTTCTGTCATGTGTTTTCATGACTCATGCAACCTAAAAACCATTTCAGGGTCAATTTTAGTGAAGAAAATTTGGCAGGAGATCAGAATGTCTTCCGAATGCTTAAGCAAACGTTGTGTTGAAAATAAACTGCTGAGAGAAATATCACCAGATGCCTTTAAAATGAGACCTCTGAAATCAAGGGACATAAAGTAACTGCCAAACATTCATGATACCCTTCCCCCACTTAATAAAATCACCTATATTTCACCAGAAATAAAATTTTATTAGTAACATGTCAAATATGTTTTAAAATACAGTTACCTTTCGTCTTCCTCTCAGTTTAAAAAACAATCCAGTAAAAACTCTAAATCAGACCCAAATATTTTAAAATGTTAAAAAGACATATTTTAGATTATGTAAGATACACATTTCCCAAATAAATGTTGTAGAACACCATCTGCTTGATATCTTAATTTCTGCTTTTCTCTCTTTGTTAATAGTTTATGACACTATATTTCACAATAGCTATACCAACAATTTATGACCGAAGGAGAGCCTGACAAAAATCACTTGGCATGCTCAAATTAGACAATTTATCCAACATCTTCATTTACACCAGTCCTCAACCCCTTACTCAGACCATGACAACTAAAGAGAAACAGGATGTCCATAGCAAGGGGTGAAACTCTTATGGAATAAAGCTCAAGAAAGAGTTCAAAACAAGTTGAAGGTTTAGGTATCATTTTCAGCTTAAGTTTACCAAATTCTTCAGTCCATGAAGCCACCCATAAGTCTGAATCTAACATAGAATGTTTTTATAAGATTTTCTCATATTTGACCAAGAAAGAAATTGCCAAATTCTTGTTAATTTTGAACAAATTTTCATCTTTGCCCTAATATTACCAAATGGCTCTTCCTTGTCTGGGTATAATCAAGGGGGGAAAATCAAGAAGAGAAATTTATCATGGGTCATTTTTCTGACTGATAAGAACAGTACATAACAACATCCATATTTTCTATGTACTTTACTATACAAAATATTATCATATCTGTGGCCAAATTGGAAAAACAGTTTAAAATATTTACTTTTTACCTTGCATTTCTCTAAAGAAAAAAATTTCTATGGAAAACAGACATAAACATATACTCTTTTAAATAGTAAGAGAATAGGCTTGAGTGTATCATTTGATTCTCAAAGTGCTGTAGAGTTTCATTATTTAAAGTATGGTCAGTGGACCGGCAGCACCCACATCACCTAAGAGACTTGAGAAATGCAGACTCTGGGCCTCATCCCAGATTTACTAAAAGAAATCTGTATTTTAACAAGATCTCCAGTGACTTATATGCACAAAAAGATTTGAGGAGTGCTAATGTAGAGAAATGTTTTTTATCCACCTAAACATAAATAATCCTTGAGAACAGACAGAACTAATTTGATGAGGAAATTTTATCCGAAATGTTCAACCAGAAATGAAATGACTTTTAGACATTGTCTGCTTAATAAAGAAACAAAAAACCTGAAATGTGTCACATGATGATGTATAGTAATGAAGTCTGAGAAGGAAAAAGTATAAGTTAAAATGCCATAAAATTACATAAATATTCATTAACTGTTTGAATGAATTATACACAATCTTCTATTGTTTCCAAACTAAAATATTTTCTTTAGCAAAACATATAAAATGAATGACTAATACATGGAACTCTAGAAACATGAAGATTACCTTAATAGGCAGTTATTTAATCACTAAACACAATAGTTTTAAAAAGCATTGTATCAAGAAACTGTGATGAGTTCTAGTTTGATAGACACTGGAAACCTTTTCCCAAAGGAGTTCAACCAGTACTGCATATTGTTGCCTTCCTCCAAGTATCTTTGAGCAAATTAGTAGCAATGCTGGGTAAAATCACTGCAGTCACTTAGAGTGACTGCAAAGACTGGATGTTGGGTTGTGATTCAGGGAGGAAGCCAGTGGCAGAGGAAGAGGATGGCTCCAGTAGCTAATGTTAAAATACCCTGGGGTTCATTTAAGCAATTCGCCAGCACAAGGCAAATTAAAAAATGCTGCCTTTCTAACTTTGTACACATTATATACAATTCTCAGGCTGTGATTCCCCAATTCTGCTTCTCTATCGAGACTCTCCTTGACAATTATATAAACCTGATTTCCCTTGTAAAAGAACATAAAAGCTTCAGAGGTCAAGGGAGAAGGAATTGATCTGTATTTACATTTGTCTCCCTTACCTCCCCTATCGCTTCTTGTGGCCCAGGATGAGCGAAGGTCAGCCATGCTTCTCCTGTTCAAGAGTGTTTTTCTATTACGCTTTCAAGTACAAAATATGCTGCAAAGCAAAATGTACACTTCTTCTGCTCTAATATCTGGGCCAGTAGACCTTCCTTTCTCCCTGTACATCCTCTTAGAAGCAAGTATCTTTGGAGACATGCATTTGACAACCATCCTATAGTTTGGAAAAGAAAAATGGAGGTGATACCAATAAAGGGTTCTTACCTTTTAAACCAAAGCCAAACATCTCCAAGTTCCTCCCTCATCAGTGAACTGCTTAAGCAAAGGGACTATGCATCACTCACTTGGCACAGGCACAGCGCCTGGCTCACGGTAGTTGTTCAGTTACTGATAGGGAATTGCACTGTTTCCAAGTCCTCTAGCACTGAAATTATTAAATCTAGGGATGTACATTGAAATCTAATCATGTGCTTGAGTTTATCCCTATCTATACACAGGCTTACCATTTAGTCTTTTCCCCAACTTAATTAATTTCTTTTCTTTTTTTTCTCATCTACCCAGGAGCTCAGTTTCAGGGATATTTCACAGTAATACCACATTTCAAATCATACATGTACTGAATAAAATCTAATATTATGCAACATTGGTAAATAAAAGAAAGGATCAATACATTGTGTGTATCAGGTTTTACAGGTACAGCAAATACAGGAAAGCAAAATTGAATATAGCAAGCGAGCAACTCCCTTCCCTTGAGGTGAAATAACTTTCTCTTTTCACTTACTAATCCTGTTCCTATTTCTCTGCCCTCTTTTTTTCTTTTCTTCCTTATTTCTTCATTTTTTTTCCTCTTCTCTCTTTTTAAAAATTTATTCCTCTTCCCAAGCCCTCAGGCTTTGGAGCACCCACAAGGGTGATCAACACTACCAAAGGCATGCAGACTTCCCATTCTACCTTTCTTACTCTAAGAATGACTCTTGTCACCAGAGAAAGAATGTCCAGGTTCAGAAAAGTTGTAACTGGCCTCTCACGTTTTACCTCTCCCATAATAGAGGGTGAAGGATGGGGTCACCAGAACATGCCTATATTAAGGGTCTCCCTATACATCAGTTTGCCATGTTAAAATGACAGCAATCTTATTGGTTAACTCAGACAAGTGACATAGTTTGAAAACAAATTATTATTTTTTTAAAAGTCGAGATAACATTAGTCAACTTTTTATCTATGAATTGTTTATTGGAAAAGAAATTAGATGTTCTAAAAGATATTTTTAAATATAACTTGTTTGGAAATCAACACATTTTTTTAAAGCATATTCACAAATACTGGTTTCTAAGACAGTTTCTGCTCTACATAAGAATGTATAGATCAGGTTAATGATGTCGCCAAACAAAACAGACTTTACATCTCTTACCGGTTCATTGCCCAGGAGTTCTCACTTTGTTTGAGATTTCTGACATACAATAAATATTACAATTTTACACTTTCTTGGTAATTATTTCACTCCCTCTTTTATCTATTCCCAGGTATTTGCATTTTTGTAACTCACGTCTATTAGCACTGGTATGTTTTTCTTATCGACACTGTCCTAAAGCAAGCCAAATGTTCTTTTCAGAAAAACTTTTTAAACTATTAGAGAGCTAATTCTATTTTTTAATTATATGATAGTATAATTATCCTACCAAATTTGGAGTCTATTCAATTACTATCCCCATTGCTTAAGAAATCTACATTTTAAAAGAAGCATTCTGAGAAATACAGTATTTTATAAGCAGTGAAATAAACTTTTTGAAATTTGATGCCAAATTTTTGCCCTTAAATTAATTTTTAAACATTTGTATCTCACCATTCACACTAAATTGTCTTTAAAAATTAGTCTCAATTATAACTTCGTAGTTCATTCTAAAGCATTTTTTCCTAATTTTGATTCAGCAATTAAATATAAACTTGACATTTTTATCAATTAGATATCTATGTGGTCTTCAACAATGCATGCTAATTAGAGTAGCAATATTCTTTATACCAAAAGCATTCATGTTAATCACCACTATGATTCATTACAGGGAGCAAGTAGTGAATCAAAACTGAAAACAAAATTCTCTTGAAGAGGAAAAGGCCTTCTTGGTTACAAGATGGCTTTCAGCTAGGAAAGATACAATGTTGACAAATCACCATATTTATTTGCCAAAATATGATCACTGAAGGCTCCTAATGTCTTTGTTTAAAGCAGTGTCCTTGATTATCATTTTTATATATAAAGTGCTCTGAAAGCACATTAGTAAGCAAATCATTCCAAAACCTTTTAACAGCGTTTTCTTATGTTCTGTACAATTCTTATTTTAGAATCTTATCTTCATTATCATAGTCTCTCTAACACTCATCTTTGGGTCTTTGGTATTTTCTCGATTATACCTTTGGCACCTAGTTTTCCCAATGTTTTATCAGTTAGTGACAATTCTTTAAACGATGTGTTCCATAGGACATAACTCTGGACATTGAAATCAGACATCTCACTCAAACCTCAAAGAACATTAATGAATGACTTCAAACAATTTTGGGAATCTATCTAACCTGATAAATAATTACCCTTCCAGATGCAAAATATAGGGACTTATCTAAACTTCACCACCAAAGGCATCCTGAAACATTTTGTCAGATAATGAATGGTTGACTATTATACAAAAATCAGTGCAAAGTTTCATCCAGGCAGCCTTAAATGCACTCTTAGATGAAGAAATAACATCATGTAGAATTTCTGTTGTTCTTGCCAATTTTTGCAGATAATATTTCTTTTCAATTCTCAACCTATTAAAAACAAATTTTACCTGCCTATCCTTTTCCTGAGCTTCACCGCCTATAAAAATGACATAAATAAAATTTAAACTCTTAACTAAAGACCCACCACAAATTTTAACCACCCCTAGAACTTAGAGATAAGCCTATCTGCAAGGCTAGTTTATTAAATTTCACTTTTAAAGAGAAAAGTCTATCAAGCCAAAAAACAAAAAACAAACAAACAAAAAGTAAAATGGATCGGTTTGGAGTGGTCTGGTTTTTACATTCAGCAGTTAAGTTGCAGTGTATTTGCCTCATCTCGGATTGCCACTAATGGTATAAGGAGAATGGCGTCAATTATTTGGCACATTGCTTGACAAGCCAAAGCTTTTCAGAAAGAACTTACACCTCTCGGCATCATTTACATCTTGTCCCTTAATCCTCAGGGACAAGATTTTATAAGCTTAATCTGTTATTTTTTGTTACTTTCCACCATGAGTGGCAGAATTTGGAAATAGGGGGATTGAAATGTTTAAATCTGTGTAAGATAGTGATATAGGTCTCTTCCTACGTACATTAGCTTAATTTTTTTTTTTTGCACTTTTAAGCCACTTTATAATATGTGGACATATATCCAATTGGACTTGATGATATGAAGGACTGCTGAGTAATAACCAGGGTTCTCTCCAATCAATTCAGCATGCATCTCATCTTTGATCTCAAGTGCACTGGTAAATCGTGCCTTATGATAACATCTTCACTATAAACAGTTTAGGCATTTAGAAACAAAGTATCAATGGACTTAACAGTTACTTTAATTCATTTTATAAATAAGCAACTGAGAATTTTGCTCCAAGTGGCTGCTAGAGTAGCCCATCCCATAAATGGCATTCTCCGAAGCATAAGGCACAATATGATACGAATGCAGCTCTTCATAATAGAGAGACTGAGAACAGCATTCCTGTACCATAAACTTCAGCCGTTTTCTTGTATCAGAATAAGCAGTCTTATAACAGGGCGCTTCTTTAAAGTATTCATAGCTTTCTTTCTCCGTCTCTAGGTGGATCTTCCTCAGCAAATTGTTAATTAACACAGACCTTCTCAAGTAGGTTTCTGGGTCTTCAAGAAACCTGAGCTTCTCCAGGGATAGTTTGAGAATGCAAGTCCTGTCCTCAGGCAATATCAGGTGCTGGAAAGCAAACACATCATTAACTCTACTTTTTGGAAAAATGAAAACCAGAGCTTTTTTGCTTTTGATGAGACTCATAAAAATGAAAGAATAACAACAAGTAAACCCTTACTTTTGGAAAATACCCATGGTAATCTTGATGTAAATCTTCTTCTTCTGCATATTTTCTCTTAAAGTAGGCTACTTTCGACGTTGTTGATGTATATGTTAATACTTTTGTTGGATAAGCTAAAGAAAATAAAACAATTGGAGAAAAGTCAGATTTTGTGGCTAAAAGTATTTTATAATATAAGTCCTACTTGTAAAAATCTGGTGACCCCAGAAATTAATATTCTCTCTTCATTTACAAACAACATGGCGAGGTAGTCAATGGCAGTTGTGTTGTGACTGAAACACTTGTTTGCAGGCAAATGCCATTCAGACCCCAAATCAGTGTTCCAGGTTACAGAATTATATTTATTTCCTTAGGCATCCCTTAAAAAATAAAATTCTTACCAATTCTCTAACTTCATGCCATTTGATGTCAAAACACACCCAAAATTGATGTTGATTCACAAAATGTAATGAAAAGAGATTTTGTCATTCTTTTAGTTACGATGCCTAATTTACAGAGAGAATTTAATGTTGCTGGATTAATCAAATTGGTGAAAAATGGTTGGTGACTCAATTACACTTTAAAGAAATAATTGTATGTGTCTGTAGATAAACTCTAGGATATGGTCACAATATAACCATTCTCATAACACAGAGGTTAATCGTCAGTAAATGAAAGGTTTAAATAATGTTCTAACTAGTAAACTTGACCTTGATATGATATATGATAGGGAAAATATTTGTTCTCACCTTTAAAATACTATTGCTATTGAGGATTCTGACTTGTTTAAGGACAGTGTTGTGAAAGCCGATTTTTCAGAAAAGAGATGTTCGATTTAAAGGGAATCCCTAGTGTGGACTGTAGGTGGTGCTCATATCACAGAAAAGAGGCAACTTCAACCTTAAAAGCAAAAGACAAGGAGTTTCCTAGTGAAAGCCTTGAATTTAGAATACAAACTCAGTTCTGTTCAGTACTCATTCAACTTCAGAAGGCCAGACTAGAAAAAAGTTCAGATTTAAATATCATCTATTTTACCTTTAACCCATGCACTCGAATATTTCTAGGTGTTGAAACCATTTGATTCACAAAATGGGTAGTTTATTAATGTAATTGGTTAAATAAATTTTACAGTTAAGACATCTGATGTTTTTTCCTCTAATGTCTTAAAATCTTTATATCATAAATATTAAAAATACACTCTTCAAGAAACTGACTCTCCTAGTTTTTCCTCCAACTCGGTGGCATCTGTATAATGCTTCCTGCAGCTTTTTTTTGGACAGTTTTCCTCAACCAGTGGGAAAAGCTACAGAAATCACACCTAAAGCATTCCAAATTTTCACTGCACCACTGTGGATTATAAACCCAAGAGAACTTTAAACTAGAATTAGTATGTTTTATAAGAACGATAAAAATTTTAAATCACTTGTGTGACTGAGCTAAAAAGAGATGAATGTGTAATGATCACTCACGATCGAAGACAATAATTCTACTATATGTATACAATTTTTGAATTCAATAAGCAAAACTCAGCTTATATGGAGTATTCACAAATTTCCGAAGGTTAGAATAAAAGAACAAAATTGACTATTGAAAACAAAAAAGAAGCATCACTGAACCCAGTTTTCTCGGGCTATGTTTTCTTTTTTTAGTTTTTTTTTTTTTTTTTTTTTAATAATAAACTGCATTTTCTTAGGCGCATTTTAAATGGGTTTATCAAATAATTAGGTGAAGCTTTGAGTTATTCCATGATTAACTGAATAATTGTGACTGGCTGAATTATCCTGATTCTTTTTTGAACTGTTTAACTAATTGATGTCACAGTGGTTCTCAAAAGTTAGCAAGCATTAAAACCATTCAGAGAGCTCCTTAAAAGATAAATTGCTAGGTCCCTCTCCTAGAGTTTCTAATTCAGTCTGGGCTAGGAGAAGAGAATTTACATTTGTAACAAATTTCCAGGTGATGCTGATGCAGTAGGTTAAAGCATTAGGCAAGCTTGATAGTAGCACTACAACAGCAAGCTGAAAAACAGAACATTTAGCCAGCTGATTGCCTTATCATCAGAATGCCAAGCAATTGGCTTGATTGATTTTTGTTGTGGTTGCTATTGCAACACTGGCTACATTGGCTTAGATGCTTTGGCATCACGAACAAAGCCAGACTGCATTTTAACTAAATAGCAAAGGATGATGTCACTTTTCATCATAAATTCCTGGGCTCACATTAAGAATTTACTATAGCATAGAAAAGGGTAAAGAAAGACAAATGAGAAGAGTGACTTCACCATAAGCAAAACATCATTTTCATATATACGTATATATCTATACATCTATACATAGATATCTTCTTTAAATGTCTGCTCATTTTATTTTCCAAAGCAATTCAATGTCCAGAGCATTTATGACCAATTAAAAACCTTCGAATAAATGATACAACGGAGGGCAGGTGGCAACTGGGAGTATGAAATGTCAAATAAAGCAAGTGACACTCTGAGGAAGATATTTTTATTTAAGAGATCAAGGCCAAAAAATTATACTAAATGTCTCCAAGGTTCATAAAGATTCTGTCTGGCTGTATTCGAGCAGTCAGCCTAAGATTACGAATGTATCAGACCCTGAAAATACAGAGCAAATTCTCAGAGGACTAGATTTGCGTCTCAGCATCATGGCCAACACACTTAGCCACTTAGTTTATTGCTCTTAAAAAATACCCCTATGGGTTGTTGAAATGCTGAAAAGCTTTCACAGCTGGTATCAGTTTGACAATTGCTTCCTTGCAGGCTGCTTAGCTATTTGCAATGTTTTCGGCATCAAATTTTAGAGGATGCTTTTAGCCACTTTGAAGCTAAAATATATAGCAAACATAAGCTTCTACATCTGTTTTCTTGGCTGAACCAGAACTCAAAACCACAGACCTGAAAACTATTGATCACCTGGTTCAGTCTCCAAAGTTCATAGATGAAAAAGCTGTGGCCTAAAGGGGTTCAATGATTTATAGTCTGATGTGTGCTAAGCGTCTGGGTTTTAAAGTCAGATGGAAGTGGGTTTGAATTTCAGCTCTGCTGCTTCTCAGTTGTGTGACCTTGAGAAAATTACATCAACTCTCTACAAAATTAATTTGTAAAGTGGGCATAGAAATAATACTGGCTCATAAGAGCACTAAAATATTTCATGGAAAGTGACTGGCACTGTGCCTAGCATATAGTAAATACTCAATAAATCCTAGCTCTTATTAGTGCCAATAGGACAGATCTATCCCACAGAAGCAAATCCCAGCCTGGCCTCCTAGCTCTGACACTGAATCTTTCTAACCCCCCGCCTCCCAGAGATAGTGCAGGTACTATAAAGGTTTCAGGCAAATATTTTTGGATTTATTGCCACTGGTCATATAATTTGAATGAAGGAAATATAACCTGTTTTGAAACATCCAGTCATTATAAGTGTTAGAGTTACTTTAAATATCCAAAGTATCCCTGTTATGATCCAGTAAACAGGGGTAAATCTGTTTAAATCAGTCTCTTGAAACTAAAAAGGCAAACTCAATCTGGCCTTTTATTCAAATAAAGCTGATGAAATAGACAAGAAAAAGTAAAATGACTTTGTCTTCAGTTTCAGTGTCTCGAACTGTGAGAATAACATATAAATTATAAAAATGAATTAGACCGAGCCTAAATTTATCTCTGAAGGTAAAATGGCTAATGCTGGCTTGAATATTCAAATTGTTTTAAATTCCATAACCTCTAGGCATATAAAACATCTGTGTCAGCCTTAGTGTATTTCGTAATGTAAAACTTCAACAAGCAGCAAATTAAGAGTCACAGAACAGACTATCCCTGTCATAGGGTTCTGGCAGTACAATTAATACGTATTTCTTTAAATAAATGTTTAAAATGTAATTACAAATGATTGTTCAAACGCTATTCCTTATTGTTCTGCTTTTGCCTCCAGACAACTGAAACCCTATTATTGTACAAGTGATTTCATTTGGTACACGGCCCAGGGCAGTACATTAAGAAAAGATCATCAGCAAATTAATTTACAAACACTTCGAGAGAACGGACAATAAAAAAAGAATAACTACAATAAAAAAAGAATAACTCCTGCCATAGCAATCCATTTTTTTGTCCAAGATTATGAAAAACCTGAGAGATGATGAAGTAGTGAGTTTATTGTATCTTAATTTGGGTAAGGTTTTCATTTTCTTCCCCACAACACTTTAATCAATATACTGCAAAACCAGAGTTGAGACCATCCTATTAGATGTGTGCATCTGTAGCCACAGACAAAAGAAGAGTCTGATCAATGGGAAGAGTACGGTGAGTTCCAGTCTCAGATCAACCTGACTCGTGTTATAGACAAATCATGGGCCTCAGCTTCCAGTCTCATTGATTTCCCTTTGTATGGGGTTAGCCTGCTATGAGCCTTAAAATGGAGGTGCCCCTACCTATCTAAATAATGCTCTGCTGGTGGCAAAGCTACCAAACATCCTTCCTTAAGGGCTGTGACCACTTTTGTTTAGAAGAACTATCCCATCTGTCAGCGTTAGCCGCATTTCGCAATCTTACTGCAAGGCTTAAAATACGTACTCTATCATGACTTTCTAGTGCTGTACCATAGTATTAGTTCAGGACCCAGATCTATAATTTATCTGTTTAGTGACTTTGGGCAAAGTGTTCAACCTCAAAGAGCCTGAGCTTCCACATGGATGAAATATCTAACTCACTAAGCGGCATGCAAATCAAATGAGATGATGTTTTAAAAGCACATACTCAGTGCCTGTCGAATATATATACATATTTTCTGCTGAATAAATGTTAGGTATTATTGTAGTGACCTCATTTTTGAAATCATACATACATCCTGCTCAGCGGCACAACATTATTTGTAGGACACTTGTCCCTTCCTTAGCGTTAAACACAGATTGCACAAAACATTCACAAGAGTATGCAAGAAGGTGGAAAGGAACGACATTCAAGGCTGTAATGCTGTGCCCTCTGCAGACCTTTAACTTTGTTGATATTTAGCAATATTCCTTTAATCTTCTTCCTCATAAGCCTTTGCCTGGCACTTTTCTGGGAAATATGCTCTATGGGAGCAGAACTCGGTGCCAGTTTTTAGCTACGAATCAATGGATTAATATGTTTCTTCAAATTTATCACCTACCCCAAGCACAAGATTGACTCTACTGGCAGTTTAAAATTACCAACAAGTTGCAGCTCCTTGAGAACTTCCTTAGGAATGTTCAGGAATACTGACAGCCAATGAATTAGAAGGGTTCTCAAGAGATCAGCAGCATTGTCTTGTCGAGATTCCATGTTCCATGGAATAGCCTCAAGCACAGGCATGGAATATTAAATACAATACCACCAGTTCTATGATGGCCTTTGAGCCAAACAGAGCATCATTAAATGGGATATGACTAGCCATGTAATCATGAAGTTACCTTAGATGCTGTACCAAAGGCTAACTTCTGCCATGATCTGGCCCCACTAATGATAGATACCAACTACAGTAGGTTTTGTGGGTAATCTTTGTGATTTACCACCCCTCAGGGTGCATTCTTTGTTTTGAAGATGATGCTTCCTGTCACTCCACCTTTCACTTTAGAAAGTGAGTCTGGATCGGAAAGAAAATTAACAAAGTAATACATGGCTAGATCTAGATTCCAAGAAATATCTTACCAATAATATCTTGGGAGATGCTATAACTTCCTCACATATCCAGGGCTGTTGCTCAGAGAGGAGGGTTGTAATTCCTAATATAAAGAAAGCAAGTCTTTTGAAAAGTCCCTGATCTATATCACCCACATCTTCTTCTACCTTTATAACACCATTAGGTTTAGGTATATCACCAGGTATCCCAGAAGATTTTTAGAAAAGCATAAGATGTAATTAATCATTAACAACTTTAATCACTAAGAATATGTATGAGAATCTGCTCCAGGGCTGGGTGATTCTCTGCTCTCTCTCATATGGTGCCTGATTTGTGTCATCACTTGGAGTTGCTCTAGTGGTAAAATGTTCTTCATTCACAAGATACCTGTCTTCTAAGGAGCTATAGGTGCTTCATTAAATTAAATTCTGTTCAAGCTCAAGCACTCTACCTGCTAATAGACGGTCTATCCCCCATATTAAATATAGAGAAACTAAGCCATACAGTGGTAAAACAAGTAGGGACAGAACTGAGACTCTAGGCTCTTGAGTCCTTGCAATATCTCTAACCGTTTTTTTTTTCTTCGTATTTCTAACCCATGTTCCCTTTTGATAAGTGTTTTTAAAATAATACATCTTTTAATACATCACCTCAAAGGAGATGTTCCAGCTTAAAAATCTGTCCCTCCTCCCTTTCTAAGAATCACTGGTATTTAGAAGACACTCATATCTACCTACAGAGAAGACTGTTGTTGCACTTTACTTTTTAGAATTTATAATATGAAAAGTTTTTAATGCTCCAAATATAAAGCTATATTATAATACTGAACTTAACACTAGCCAACCCTTAGTGCTATTCATTAATATTCTCCTACCACCCCCAGTAAGAATTATTGCAGTAAACTAGATGGCTCTGTTATTAGCCTGTTTGCATAAATTTAATCAGGAAAAAATGTGTTAAACTAAAAAGGGTAAATACTAAAGTAACGTATTGACACTATATAGACAGATAACTTATTAAAAATAAGGTGTGGGGATGGGAGGACTTGACAAGGATCAGCTTCTCCCAAACCTGAAGATATACTTCCTCAGTTTTAATGCTAAATGATTACAGGTCAATTTACTCCTCTGCATCTGAAATTGTTATTTTATTTAAGCTTTTGGGGGGTTTCTAAAGCATATTGCTTTGACAAATAGGGCAATCTCAACTGGTCATGCCTTGGCTTTAGAGTTGTTGTTAAGAAGTCAATGTTTCGACAGCTAATGCCAGCTGGCATGAGTCCTCAGTGAAGAGCCCAGATGTGGGGCAAGATGCCTCAGCATCTTGATCAAACCTTTCAACATTTCTCCATGTTTCAAAGCATCTTCTAAATCCCATGAAAGTAATGTGACATAAAATTGAACATGAAATGTACATAAACGCCTAAAAACTTCCAACTAGAGTATATGAAGGAAAATTAAAACTAGGACTTGGTTTCAGTTTGAACCTGCCTGATCTCAGCTTTATCTAAGCTTTATAGACCTAAGTACATCCCCTCTTTATTAACCTATAATAAGTTCAAGTACAGCTAGAGTTCTCATTGACAAAAGTGACTAAATCCTTAACTACAAATTGGTGTAATTTTTTTCACACTCTAACTTAAGATCTACTAATGTCTCTAGGATTAAATGCTTATATTATAATGATATATTTGATTTATTTTTACTTAAAGCTAAATACCATTATAACATTTCTAGTGAATGACTTTAAGCAGATCTGTTCATCAAATGTGCATAACATATATTCTGCACATTATACATTCATGATAGAATCAAAATGAAAATTTAAGAATCTCTTTCACTTGACCTTTTTGATTGTGACAGTGGTATCCATGAAAAGGCAGACTCATTCACAGAATTAAAGGGCATTGAATGATTTTAAACTTCTATGCATATTACATAAGAAATAGAATGTATATAAATTATTAATGCATATACATGAACCAATACTGTGGCTTCTTTACTCTAACTTTCCCCAGATTGATAACATGACTAGAACTCTATATAGAACTCTATATACATCTCCTGGCAGGTGACCTAAATCTTATTGGTCTCTACGGATTTGTTTCTCACCATAAAATATAGTAATTATGATGGAGGAAGAAAAAAGGGTGGACAATGCTAAAGGCTAATTGAAACCAACATTGTCGATGGCTCGAATGGTCATCTTTAATGCTTAAAATTATTCAACAGCTATTTCGTTGACTATGTACTTTTAAAGTCTCATGATATTCATAAACACTATACTAATATAACTAATATAATATTGTATACCAACTATACTTAAATAAATTTTAAAAACACTGTACAACAACCAGACCAGAAGAAATTTTCAAGTAGGTTTCTGAATAAAATTGTTTAATTATTTATTTTTACAAAGGGAACTGAAGAAAGGGAAGAAACGCGGCATGGTATACTTTCATGAATTCAATTGTAATTTGCTAGGCCGGTTACCTAAAGGAACTGCCTATGGGTAGCTCAGTACATGTGAAAGTTACACAACACTGGAAGGCTGAACGCTTATTAAAAGACTGTATTCAGTCTTGAAAATTGAGTTTAAATGCTTAACACTCATGGCTTTCTATCATCATGATCTTAATGCAAATTAAATTTAAAATATCACCACAATCTCTTCTTGCAACCTGGAGAGTTCTCTTCATTTCCTTCTTTCAGACATGCACCAGCATGCTCATGTTCCCCGAGCCAGGCTACCTAATTTGGCTCACCCTATTCACATGGGTCTAAGAGAGGAAAATCTGCCAGCCCACAAATGTCCTTTCTACAGAAAACCTCTATTGACTTCTACCCAGCAACCATCTATATAAACCACCCCTTATATTGATCTTGCGAGTTATGTTAATGCTACATTAGCATTTATTTCTCTGGATACATATTTAAACAGTAATTTCTTTCAAGCTAGTGATTACCTGGTAATGCTGAATCAGTCTGAAATGTGTATTTCTAGGACAGCTTCAGGAAATCTGGTGAGAGTTCCCCTTCGCACAGTGAGCATTTCTCACAGCCTCAGGCTCATGAATGGTTACCTGAGATTTTGAAAAAAGGAGACAGACACAAATAACACGGGAAGAGTGAGGACCGCACTGACTTGAACTGGTTATCAAGTCAGGAGAAAGCATGCAGTAGGAGAACACTAAGATGTTTAAAGTGAGGTTGATCTGGACCAGAAAGATAAATAGACAAGCCCTCAAACACATACAATTAATTCAATCTCCAGATTTAGTTTCAAACAGAGGAATCCTCGCTGTCATAAGAAATTTGGAAACAACTGAATAATTGATCTCACCAGGTATTTACTGGGAGATTATTTGGGGAAGATTATCAATGGGTTGACTTTTTTAAAAAATCAAAGTCAGAGATACTTAATTTGTTTTTAAATTAGGTTTTGTATAATTTCAGAACATATTCTCTCTAAAGTAACAATTCAACTGTTAGAACAGACTAACTCAATCATTCTCTGGAATACACACTATTTCTCACAAGATTTGAAATGGCCAAATGGTACTTTTCTTTAAAGGGCCATGTTTAACTGCACCTTTCCTGCATGGATGCATGCTTACAGATCTCATCATCTTCTATATTTAGAGGGATGAGCTTTCCAAAGGAAGATAGGCAGCCAATGAGGAGGATCCCATCAAAAGAGAGGTGAGTTACTATGGTTACTTTTCAGGAGGTTGAGTAACAGTGGACGCTGCTCCCGGCCAAATGGACCCTTTCCAGAACAGGACCTAAAAAGAATGTTGCTCTCCATACGTGTTGATTCAATTAGTCGAGACTACACTATATCATTTTAGCCTTAATCATAGCGCTTTCTGTGGGTGCTTCCTGCTTCCAGCTCTCCTAATGCCCATAGGCAAAGAAGTCAAAGGCAAAAGAAGGGCTGAAAAGTTCCGAAGACAAACCTAACAGTGACAGGCAGGGAAATCTTCAAGAACCAATTCCAAGATTTTGGGGGGGACCACTCGCTGGGCACTTTTCAATGGCTAGGGGCGGGGTGGGATCCCGTAACACGTCCCTACCCTCATCCTCAATGAAACGAGTCATTGCTAAACCTCGGAGGAAGGCGCCGAGCTGGAGTCCAGACCTACCTCGTGAACTGGGTCCACTCGCCAGGAGATGGGCGCATGCACTTGATTCGTAAAGAAGCGGGGTTCGGCGCTTCCTCCTGTTTTTGCGGTGCTGTCACTCTTCAGACAGGCGCTGACAGCGACAGCGGCGGTGGCGCGGTAGCGGCAGCAGCGGCAACTGCAGCTCGGCGGGCAGCCCTAGCTCCTGCAGGTCCGTCCCTCCAGTCTCTGAAGCGCCTCTCGCTCGGGGTTTGGAACGCGAGGCGGGAGCGCAGCGGTTCTCGACTCGCATTGGACCAGAGGGAGCAGATGTTACCCGGTTGCTAGGAGCGTTGCTAGGAGGCGATGACGCCCCTCCAACAGCTTGGGAGCAACTTACTGTAGGTCGGGTGCACTGGCAGGGGCTGCTAGGAGCAAGATTTGAGAACAGGAACGAGGAAGGGCGGTCAACAGAGTCCCAAACAGAGAGAGTCCTGTGCTCCCCTAAATCGAGACCAAGAGAGCCGACAGGAAACCTGGAGGTGGCTAAGCACCGCAGCTCTCCATGCCGGGCTTCTCCTGGCAGGGCTCCCACGGGCCTGGGCAGGTGACAGAGGCAGAGCCTCCTGGGACACAGTCTGTAGCTGTAAGCCCTAGCTGGGTTCAACCCCTGTGAGGGTCAGGTTTTGGGATCAGAGTAGGACGATACTTTCAGTGGCTGAGGAGGCAGCGGGACTTGGTCAATGCTTTTCGGGCACCCAGACTTCCTCAGGGATGCTCGTTGCCTTGGGGCAGGGCCCTGATAAGGGGAGAGACAGAGAAGTTGTGCGTTTGATCTGGGGTGAGGTGTGCGGGATGAAGAATGTAAGATTTTGTTCTGCCTTCTAGGACTCTCCTCCCCAGAGTGTTCCCGTTTGTGTCTGCAGCTTTGAGCCGTAGGTAGACTTTGAAGAAGGAAATACTAATTAACCCATGAAAATCAGACCAGAGTCTAATTCCTTTTAACTGGTGTCTGTGGCTGACTCCTGGCACGATGCCAAAGATTTCAGAAAAAATATCCCTCGTGATCTAAAATACTTCCTTTATACAATGAGAAGGTCTTCATTTTGACCCGATGGCTAGTTAAAGCCTCAGGCTAATACCCAAACTTCTTTACAATAAGAATAAATGGTACTTTTCACAAAGAAGACTGGAGAAGGTATGCATGTTTCAGTCGTTTACACTATAGTATAAAGTCAGCTAAAAGAATATATCAACTGTTATCTCATTCAAGCTATATTTTTATTTTCTTACTGCTGCTTTTTGTTATTGTTGTTGTTCAATGACTCTTCTCTTTGCTCTCAAGATCCAGTCACTCGGACTTTTTTCAGTTTCCTTGACTAGGGAAGATCCTCATTTGTCTCAGGTATTTCATACATGCTGTTTCTTCTTCCTTGACACGCTTCCCTTTCACCTAACTTACTCTTACTCAGCCTTCGAGTCTTGGCTTAAATACCACTTTCTCATAGTGACTTTCCCTTACAGTGATCCCCTGATTAGATTAGCCTCCTAATTACATTCCCAAATCATCCTACTGATCCCATTCCACAATATTCACCACACAAGGTTTCAAGCTAGTTCTACCTTGCTAACGCTCTGTCCCCAGCACCTAGTTCACAGCGCCTGGTACATCAAAAGTAATCAAGAGCACATGTGAATGGATGGAGCCACCCTGCCTGGCCCCACTTCCCTGTTTACATCTTAGCTGTGTGGCTATCAGTTAGTAAGTGAACTTGTATAAGACAAGAGGGCAGCTACTACTTGCGGTCCTTTAATCAAGTAGAAGGAAAAAAGCCTATTATATAGAGAAAATTGTTTTCTGCCCTTAATGAAACAATGCGTTGATACAGCAATGTCTTTTCTTTCTCAAGGCATCTTATAAAGGTCACTACCCAGATTTTAATGGCACTGGGAAATAACCTAAAAGTCCTTTATATATTTTCCTAGTTATCTTCTGTGTCCTCCAAAGTAGATGTGAGTCCTCTGAGCTGAACTGTTCCATCTTTCCTTAAAATACTCCTCTACTTCAGGTGAAAAGCAATCTCCATCTTCACATGCCGTATCTCTATGGAGGAAAAAAAAAATCTATTTGGGGAGCAGCTAGTGAACTTGACCAACATGGGCAGCACTTCTAGTCTTCTTTATCAGGATAGAGCAGGATATATTCTTTTCTGTTGTCGATATAACTTGCCAAATAATTGCCAAATCCCTTCTTCATTTGGGACCACCTCAAGAAAAATAACAGATGTTGGAAGACATGAAGAAAAGGTCAAGGTAATCTCAAGATCACAGAGTTGCTTGGTGGCAAAGTCGGAAATAGAACACAGGTATAAGAGTTTAACCTTTACTGGACTATTTATGTCTGCAGATTTAATTTTATAAATTCTTCAATTCTCCTGGCAAGAGATTAGAGCAAATCTTTCACTAAACAATTTTGGATTTTAAAATTAAATATTAAAATGCCATACAATTCACCTTAGACTTCATCTAAATTCTAATCTTCTCACTACTGAATCTCATCCCTCCTCAAGACAACCACAGATGTAATGCTAATCCTGTCTCCTACTCCTTATCTGTTTGCTGAAAAGAATGAGATGTTTTATTATGTAGTAGAATGCACATTAAAATTCATCACAGCTCTGAATTGTCAGCCAATTTTCCTCTTGAGCCATTCTCTGAATTTCCCTGGAGAAACCCTAGGGAAACTGTAAAGAGAGACTAGAGTTTACAAGACATAAAATGTGATTTGATTCATCAATAAAATGTTACTCAGGATGGTTAAGATTTTTTTTAAATTACTACAAAAGACTTCAAGAACCAGAGTCATAGATGGCTGTGTCAATTATTTTAACATTTAAGGATAGGTCTTTGTTGAAGGAATGTCAGAAGATAGCAATCATTTGTCAGATTTTAGGTTCTGCAGATGATTTACTCTAAGATTAATATGCTGAAAAAAATTGTTTCCTATGTAATATTCTGCTTTTGCTTATAATTTTACATTATTTTCTTTGGTGTTTTTAATGTCACATATATACATATTTACTAGTGCACATACACATGTAGAAATGTTCATCCTTGTCTACAGCAGTGCTACCCTGAACATACCCAATCCCATTTGATCTTGGAAGCTAAGCAGGGTCGGGCCTGGTTAGTACTTGGATGGGAGACCACCTAGGAAGACCAGGTACTGTAGGCATTAAAAAAAAAAAAGGAAAGAAAGAAAGCAAAGAAATGTTCACCCTTGCTCAGTCTATCAATCCAGAAATGTAGTCAAATGATCTTTATTTGCAACAGCACCCAACCCACCCCACTACCCCATTTGAGTTGTGTTAAAATGATCTAAGATGACTAGGGTGAACAAGTAGAATCCTTAATCAGACTATTATATTCTAGATCTACCATGGATTAGTAAGAACTTAAACAGCAATGAGCCTGCAATTGCAAGTTTTCCTTAAATAACTACCACTACCACACCATTTGAAATTTAAAAAGAAAAAGAAATAAAAATGTATGTGCACTAGATACTGTCTAGAAGAGTCTCACTAAACTGATTCATTTTCCTGTACAACAGAAACTATAATTCCCAACCTTCTCAACTATATAGGTAGAGCCATGTGACAAATTCTGACCAACAGAGTTTAGACAGCAGTGGAGATCTAAGCCTGGCCCCTTAAAACATACATTTGATTCTCCAACCCTTTCTCCCGCTTTCATTTGCAGGGCACAATATTCCTTCAGATTCCTTTAGGACTCTGAGATAGCCCTCAATCCCTGAGATGTTTCTGAGAAAGCTGCATGGACAAAAACATCTTAGATTAGTGAGGAATGAAGCTTTCTTATGCTAACTCACTGACATTTAGGATTGTTTATTATAATAGGTAGCATTAACTACCTCTAATACAATGTGCAAAAATGGTAAAAAAAAAAAAAAAAAAAATTCCCTGAAACATCTATAGAATTTTTTTCTATTTTCTTTTTTTGTTTTGGGGTCATCAATCATGCTTTTACTGCTATGGAGGTGTCTGATTACAATAGCTCTGCTTCCTCTACTTCTAGCTTGCTTCATCTGAGCTTCACAAACTTTTTAAAACTAGGTATACATAGAGGGGAAAGAACTCTGGACAACAGCCTCTCTTGTGAGCAATGTTTTGCCTTCTCAGAAAACTCTCTAGATGCAATTCAGTTATTTCAGGTAATCTTTACATTAACATAGCTCCTCACTTACCCAATATTCTTAATTTAAATTCAATACTTTAGACTAGCATTTGAGTTGATATACATTGATTTACATACGTGCTCAACATAAAAGCCTACTGCATCCTAAAACCAAAATAAATTATATGGATCATAAATGTAATGCTTGCAGTTCTAATATATACGTCTGCAGTTGATATGGTTTTGGAGTTAATGTTTTTTGTATCTACTAAAATAGGCAATATCATTCAGGCCCATAAAATTTGCATGTTGATGCTGCAAAACTGTATCTTTTTTTAACTTAAAAAAATTTCACACGTATACATATAAGCCATCTGCTTAAACTTTATTGATAAAACCAGTAGCAGCAGTTTCACAAAATCGGAATGATTTTTAGTTTTTAACTATCATGAGATCAGTTGCAGCAGACATTTTGTACAAACTGGGGCTAATACTTCTTCTATGTTTCTGTTTTAAACAAAAAGCAATTAGAATTTATCCTCATGCATTTAAATATCTAATACAGAAATAGATTTTAGGCTGCATAAAATATCCTTCCAACATCACTGTGAGACTGAATATCTGCCTTACGCATTATTTGTACAAGAAAAACAGTATAATTCTTCTAATCACAAACTTATTCTTTATCGCAGGTAAACAATTTTACATTTTCTAACATATTTTCAAAGGGTGATCCTAAAACAAGAGTATCATCATCAAATATTTCACTGACTTGCCCAGTTAAAACATAAGACCTAACAGTGCAACAGTAACATACTAAAACCATTGTTATAAACTCTTGAACATTACAAAAGTTTGAAGATCCTCTAGCTTTTAAGTTTAACAATTTAAAAATATTCCAAACTTTTTCCTATATACTAATTATTCACAGATAGAATTTTAGAAATGGGGTTGTTACATTCTATAGCTGTTTGTTCTGGCAACAGCTAGAGATACATTCATGCTTCTTAAGTAGGAGACACCAGAAATCAATAAGTCATACTGTGAGGGACAGGAGGATACCCACATGGAATATTTTGAAGATTTTCAGAAGCTTCTAAAATTAGAGTTCAACCCTTTGGAGGAGAAAATACTTTTTGTTTCTCTGCTGGAAAACTTTAGAAGAGGAAATATGACAGCAGCCAGGCCTGAAAATGACTATGAAGCAATGGGAGAGGTTTGGGGCAACTCCTATCTTACAACTAATTGGCCTTGCAATGAATTT
>NW_006438074.1:1570913-1586189 GCF_000325575.1 Pteropus alecto | reverse complement strand
AATGCCTTCTAGTGACTTAGGAATATAAAGAAAGAGCAGATTTTACACTAAACTATGTTATGCTAAACTGTCTCCATAAGCGAAATCCATTAAACTATGGATCATCATTCACAACTACCAAAAACTCAGGATAGTCTAGTACACATAAATAACTCATTAAAGTAAACATGGAATCGAAAAAGTACAGGTTTACAATATTAATACTTCTCCAGCATCCAAATCTGAGTTGAACAGAACTACAAAGCACATTCCCTGATAAAAAGAGTGAGCCCCATGTAGGCTAAAATCTCCCCAAAATAGTTACATATGTTCGAAATGAATGAATCATTCACATTTACATTTTTAAATACAAGTTCTTCAAGGACATCCATGAAAAGTTAAGATATAATGGAAACCCAATAAAATATTTTAAAACAACGGAGTTGCACACAGTATGCATATGGTGAAACATAAATGTGTGAATATGAACAACTGTTTCTTTCGGATGCCACATCAAGACAAAAAAAAAAAAAAAAAACCCGAGTCAGATCTACAAGCACTGTGAACACAAAATATTGCTATAAAATCTTGGATGTACCTTGAAAATAACTTTTTAACCTTTACTTTTTTCTGGGAGATAATAAATGGTATTTAGCAGGAAAATGATTATGTGCATAAGGAAAGTCACTTGGGAGGGGAGAAATGGAGAATACTGATTCTTCAAAAGAAAAACGTATGTTGAAGGACCTTTTCTGATGGGGGAAGCATCTTTCCAAATATCGTATCCAAATCCCATTTTATGAAAAAAAAAATAATGCTATTTAATTTAATACTTTCCCTGCACTCAAAGTTAAATTGTTCTAAAGAAGAAAGGTCTGCATTCAACTCCAAGATTGGTAAGCCTGTTGAAAAGATGGATTTGCAATTAGTTCTGTGGTTTGGGTGTCTGAATAAAAATTTAGAAACTTATACTTTATCTTTTCAAAAGCAGAATGGCTAAAGACCATTCCAACTGTAACTTTCAAATTACTAACATTCTGTGAATATAGCTCAATGATTGGCAGAGATCTAAAAGTGTCAATTACATTGATATATCGACATAAAGAATTGATTTGACCTTAAAATCAAACTAATAAAATGTCCACAGTCTTCAAAAACTCTTAATTCTCTAAAGTATTTTTCTATTACCTTGTCATGCCACACAGTGGGTACTCAGAATGTTTGTGTTAAGGAAGGAATGCATGAATCTTATTCTTACAACAAGCTGGTGAAAATAAGTAAAATGAGTATTAGTATTTCTACCCGACAAATGCCAAAATTCAGGCTTGGAGAACTTGTGACCTGACATTTACTTTAGAGCTCATTAGAGAAAGATATGGTACTGGAACACAGGCCTCATTAATTTTAATCTGCTCCAATATTTTTCCACAATCACAGCTTCACCTCTGCAGTAATGCCAGATTCCACAAGTTGCTCCAACTACAGAGCCAAGGGCTGCTGGTACACATAAATAACGTCAAGTGCTTGCCAGATGTGGATCATCCATCAGGCCTCCCTGTTCACCTGGTTTTATTATCAGTGTTATAACTGCAACATCCGCCCACCTGCTTGTTCAGCCTGTGCATTATTGAGGGTCATCCTTCCATCCGGAATTTAAAGCTGCTGTATGATCCAGATGCTTAGATACCACTTGTTGTTAATTTCTACAGCTGACTAGATGGGGCACAATCACAAAGCTTCCTTTCTCTTGGCAGCAGTGGCAAAGTCATATAAACTAGTAACAGAAGGTGGTTTTCTATCGTGAATCAGTAATAACGTAATTAGCACTTTTTATCAATGTATATTTAAATCATTGCTCAACAACAGAAAACACTGTAGAATTGCTAATTTGGGGATCACATCCTCATAGCCTTCAGAACTTTCTCTGTTCAGATTCCGAAGGAGCAGGGGAAAGGCTTAGATAGGTTAACATAAATTATGCAATTGTGATTTATTTCACAAATATTTTCTTCAAATGTAAAACAAGCCCAATATCACATAGGTGAAATTGATTCCGAATTGGAAATTGCTACATTTTATATGATGGGTCATAGGAATTAATCTATTCTTCTTGAGAACATGCACATTAACAAAATGTACCAGAGCAATTAGAACTGCAAATGAAAGTAAATAGATAATAAACAAACTGATACATCCAAACAATGGCATATTATTATTCAACATTAAAATGAGCTATCAAACCATGAAAAGACATGGAGGAAATTTAAATGCATAACACTAAGTAAAAGAAGTCAATCTGAAAAGACTACATACTATATGATTCCAACCATATGACATTCTGGAAAAGGCAAAACTATAGAGACAGCAAAAAGATCAGTGGTTATGAGGGGGTACAGAGGAGAGATAAATAGGCAGACAACGTAAGATTTTTAGGGTAGTGAAACACCAAAATTGAAACATAATGTAAAATATAGACTTTGGGTGATGATGATGTGTCAGTGTAGGTTCATAGATAGTAACAAATGCATCCATCCTGGGTGCGCAATGTTGGTAGTAGAGGAGATCATGTGAGTATGGGAGTAGGGGATTTATAGAAACTCTCTGTACTTTCCACTCAATTTTGCTATGAACCTGAAATTGCTCCAAAAAAATGATATTTATTAATTAAAAAACATAGTTCGCAAAGACCATCATGCTTTTTCTGAAAAATACAGGTCAAATCTTATTCCAATAAATATTATTATACAAATTTCTCAGTCACAATAAATTATGTAAATTCTAACTTATTCACAAACTTAAAATCTGCAATAAAATTAAAAGTTATGGAAAATATTTTATATTTCATAATAAAATTTAATTTATAGCTGCATTAATATGGTTGCATAATAAAAGACTGCATTATAATTTGGTGTAGTTGTGAATTAATAAAGATTATTATGGGTCATAGGGAAATGTGGTGCCAACAATAAGGAACTTGACAAAGAAACTCTTAAGAGAGACATGTGGCCCTAAAATGTTATACAAAATAATTTACAAAAATATCATTCTTTTAGTGTACATGTTCCTCACCAACCAGAGTTTTTATTGGCAGCCTTCTGATATCTTTTCCCAAACATCAAGGTTTTCATCAAACAAGAGATATAAACTTTTTCATTATGGGCCATCAAGAAGGCATCACAAAAAAAATCGTCTTCAGTAAAAACTTTTAGAACATTAAAGATTTTGACAACTTACGCAATTGAGACATGTTTAGTAGATATCTGAGTTAAATTTTTATGATGTTAAAAATTATAAGCAAAAAAAAAAAAGAATTACAAGCAATAAATCCATTGGAAAAACTCCTATTTTGTCTCCTGTTATAAAATTGGTCCATCTGCCAAGGTAAGGACACTCCCAGCATTGAGTTTTACCCAAGTCATAGGGATGCCCAATGTGTTTTAGTGTATAATATCTAAGATAAGTTTTAAAAGACACAGAGAAATAAGCAGAGATCTTTCTTTACCCTGTCACCCCTTTAACTGGCAGCTACTATCTCAGATAGTAAAAAAGAGCTTATAAGAAGTGTGTCACATTTGTTTGTACAGACCTAGCATTCCAGGGTCTAACTTACTGCCTTTTGTGAAGGCATCTGATATTCAATTAAAAGAATAAAAAATACTAAATATCTAACTTCTGTTTTATGCTATAATTCATTTCATCACTGGAATGGATTGCTACATGGCTTTCTTCAGATGCAAAATATATCCATTTATTTTGAAGGGAAACATAGCCTGACAAAAATATATTTCTTAACTGGAGGCAGAGTAATAACTTCTACTTTCCTTAAATCCTTTTCTTTTCAATGGGGGAAGAGGGAAGGAGAGATCATTACAGAAGTACATTAAGTTAAAAATTAAAGGATAATAAAAGATTTTATTGTTTACTTAGAGTTCTTATCAGGATGCAGTTGTTAAAAAGGTAATATTTAGAAACAAAAATGATGGTTGAACTCAAATCATTTTACTCATCTGTTATTCTCCAGCCACTAGCCCAGGGTCTGGAACATAATATACTTAATAAATGTCTTCTAAATGAATAAGTTTTATGTAAACTAAAACAATAAAAACCAGTAAGTAGATACTTTAAGGGGAAAATAAAATAAACAAAAATAATACATAAATATGATGATATAACTGGAAGGCATCTTTCTCACATCCTCAAAGTGGAATTGGTAACATTGACATGAAGCAAAAACTGCCATGGAAACACCTTAATGCAGCATCAGTGAGCAACAGAGAGCAGGCAGCAACATTCAGGGATGGTTTTATTCTAAGAGGTCCACAGACCTCCATGACTGCCTCTGTGTTTGTTCTGTAAAGTCTCAAGCTGTTTCACAAGTTCCTCAGTGGCTACAAATATAGCTGATTCTTGTCTGTGTGTCTTGGATACTGATTTGTAACCCAAGGGAAACACAAACGTTCAATACCCCATGGGAGAGGAAGCTCACCCAGAGCCTGCTGGCATTCCCTGTCACCTAGCCAAAGCCCTACAGCCAACTCCCCAGAGAAAATCTTGTATGATACTCAGAAAAATCAATGTGGAAAAATGTCCAAAGGGGAAGAGGCAGGCCTAGAGCGTTGTTATTGTTGATTCTGTTTGGAGACCACATATAAAATATTAGACCTAGATAAAACTTTATAAAGACTATCTCCCTGTTCTTTAGACAGAACCCACAGCTCATGCAGATGTTTCTGTTTTAAAAGACTTCTCAATAAAATGATTCTGTGATCTCCCTTGGGGACTACTCCTCCAATGGGACCAAGGCCCTTTCAAGTCCCAAGCTTCCTAGATGTTTTCTCCAATAAATTCAGTCAATATATTTTACCTATTTCCAATAACCCTTAGCCAGGAACTCTACATTTTACAGCATGTGGTTAGACTAATTGGACAATCGTATGTTGGTAAGCACTGCTGGTTTAATTATGATTACTAATGCTTCCATGTGTTGTCACAGCCCACCAAAAAGATGTTAAAGATGTTCATTCCTGTACTATGCCACAGAGCACGGTGCTAGACACAAGGAAATTCAATGAACACATTTTCAGTTAATTCAAAAAACCTTCATATAATTCTCCTTATATCTAAGTTCAATGCTCTTGACTTGATTTAGGCGACAGCTCTGACTGTCCACAAGGTTAAGAAAAGTATGTTGTCCTCTTGATAACAACACCTTACATCCTGGAGAACTGTTACTAGAAATCACTCCACACGCTTCTCGTCCCAGCCAAGCCCTTTAACTTCCTTACATGCTGAATTATTCCTAACTAAAATCCCCAAGCTAAGTGATTCTTCTCCATGTTCTTCATGTTTCTCCTGAATGAGAAGCCTAGAACTTGAGTCAGTAGGTTGGCAATTTGGCAACATTGGGACTAAAGCCTCACATTTCCCTATTCCAGAATCTTGCTTAGTTTTAAACCACAGCTAGTACATGACTGGCTCATGGCACTGGGTTATACTAAACTTGAGAAGGTTAGTCACCGATCACATCTTCAGGTCAAATGTTCACAAAGGTTTTTCTAAATTCTCAGGGAACTCTCTTTACTCAAGGTCTGAATACTTGAGAACAACTGAACTCTCTTTCTATTATATCAATAAGTCACTCTTAAAACTTTCCAAAAAGGAGTTAGTGCCAACTCTGATAGAATTCATTTCATCAAGATCTTTTAAGAGAAACAGTGATTGATACATAATTGATCCTGAATAGAACTGTTCTAGTCAAACAGTTTGATAAGTTTTGACAGTTGCATTATTAGATCATTGAAAATTTTTGCCTATAAGAATATAAGATGGATATATAATATAGGCCAAAAAAAAGTGTTGTCTGTTTTGAGAATGTTAGCATAGTGTTTGCCACACTATTTTTCTTAGTTTTTCAGGTCAAAGTTGAAATATGTACTCAAATTGCCCTCTTTACCAACTCTTTTGTTGGGGGCGAGGTGCTCCATCCCTGTATGAATATTAAAGAAGAGCTGGGGATGAGGAGAGGCCTTGCGTGTGATTTATTAAGATGTGCACATGAGCATTGAGCCTTTGCATCTCCTCCAAACTAAGGCGGTAAAAGACAAAGATCTGGTTACTATTATCTAATTAGGAATTTGTTAAGATGCAATTTCTTTCATACATCAGACTTATCTCTGTCTAGGTTGCCCCAGGAAGCCTTCCTTTACAAATTCAGACTAGCTCCATAAGCCCATCCTTTTTAAAGTATCTGAAAATTGTTTTTAGCTCTTCTCTAATCTATCAGAATAGACTTCCCTAATCTGTCAGATATATGCAGATTTTTTTCTCTAATGTTACTATTACTTTCAATAGGAAGAAAAATCTTTTTTTAAGCATGATTATGAGAGGGGGATATTGAATGCTTACATTATGCCAGTCTCCATGCTATTTAATGTCTTTTAAAACACCTTATGAGATAGGCATTATTTTCATTTTTCAGTTGAGGAAATAGGGACACAGGCTGGCTAAGTAATTTTCTTAAAGCCACACAGTTAGCAGAGTTCCATCGAAACCCAGGCTAAGACAACAGAATGTGCCAACTTCTCTGAGCTGTGTTAAACTAGCCTCATTTCCCTTACCTTTCAATATTTCCCAGAATCCTACAAGCTGTGAAAAAATGATAGCTAGCTGGCCTAAAAAGTCTTTTGGATCATTAGTTTTCTCTTCTCGAATATTTGCTGGCAGATTCTGAAGGTATCCAACATACTTATTTATTCTTTAATTCTTCCATGCACGTGCTATATGATTTTTTTTTTTATAGTTTGCTTTGCTTTTTCCCTTGGAACAAATAAATAATTTTTTAAGACAATAAAAATACTTTTGCCATTTGCTTTTGTTGTGGATCAAATAGAATAAAATGTTTCCACCGTTTCCTTAAAGGTAAGAGGAGATGATACCACATGTGTTTTCTAGACCTGTTTCTTTATCATTACAGAATATGCCACTTTCTGGCTCTATGTCATCTACAAATAATCCTTTCTTACTCACTCTTCTGATCTTAACATACTATGCCCGCTGCTGCAAAAGGCTAGCCAAGATTTGAGGAAACTCACAATTCAGCGTCCACACTGAACCATCAATTTAATCAACTCATTAGCTATCAGAGAAGGACTTTCACTTAACCTGATGGTAATTTCAACTTAAATAATGTTTCAGTTGGAAAGAAAAGAATTTTGATTCTCACATAAGACCGTCTAGTACAGCCAGGATGTAAAGCACAGTTACTGACCGAGAGGTGTCAATGATTTGTAAGACAGTGTGCAAGCCCCCTTGTAGCACCTAGTACTACAGAGAATATCAACATTTGAGGTCAATCAGTTATTGCCTTTGAAAGCAGAGTGAAGAGTGCCTGAAGTGCCTGTCAATGCAGCAGCATACTCTCTTTTTCCCTCAAACTTTGTTCAGGTAAAATGCTGAGTATGATACATCTAAAGGTGCTGAAAGTACTTCTCCTGTTAGAGAGGCAAGCCCTCCCCTCATAGTTATGCGACTTCAGCAAAAACAGGGTCCAAAGCAACTGCACATCCCACTGGGAGCCAATGAAGGAGAGAAAGTGAGAGCAGGTGTTCAGCTGCCTGGTGAATGGCCCATTTAAAAATTCAACAATAGTCAGAGGGGCAGCAGGGAGTACAAGAGCTACCACCGTGATGGGTGAAACCAGCACTTTATGATTCAGTGTAAATTCATGCCCTGAAAGAAGGCACACTATAAAGCCAATTTCCATAAACCTCATGTATCATTTACTCTCAACAAAATTATTTAAAAAGCACCTCTTCAGGAAAAATCATGGAGAGAACTACTCATGCAGTAAACGCTGGTGCTTCCTCAATTTCAAATGTCCCTATGAGATATTAATTATGAGCTAGATAAAATACGTAAAAGCAGCTTTTTTTTACTGCAGAACCAACTAATTATCTTTCATAACTCTTTTGAAAAGCAAATGTAGATGTAAAAGCCCGAGTGAAAAACATTTTAAACGTATTGTGTCTAGACTTTGCCAAGATGATAAGGGAGTTTAAGTGCACAAAAATCAAAAGCTCTTACTAAACCAAAATTTCAAATCGATGTAAAAAAATTCAGCCTCATATTTTAATGTAGCTTGTCATTAGCATTTTATATTTATACAATCAGCTTTAGGGTAAATGTTACTGTATATTCAAGATGTACATACATCCTACATGGTGAGTAGCACCAACATAGTAAAATTATAAAAAATAAAAAAATGCTTTTCGGGCATCCCTTTCCTTAAAATGCTGCATATTCCTGTAATTGTATCATAAGCAGACTATTGGAAAGCAGATCAAACACACAAAGATCTCTTCAGTACACCAGCAGAAAATGGGTGGGTCAAGGCAGCAGAAAATGAAGTATAGGTGATTATTGGGCACCCTGAGATAAAGATGCAGCAAAATATAAAGCAGGGAAATATGATGGAGAAGAAATCTAGGACTGTCTGTACAATATATGCAGATTTTTTTCAAATGTAAATTTTAAAGTGAATGCTGCTTTTATGTGACTGCATAAAGGAAAGCATAACAAGGCTGCTCTACTTCCCTTTTAACACAAGCGCATAGAGAGTAAGGGATATGAAAAGCCAATTCTTTGTGCAGCTACTTAATCAATTGCACTCAGTTCTACTCGATGACACAGCCACACTGCAAAGACCACTCAGCAGTTAATGGATACAATGTTGGAAAAGCACTTTGAGGTCTTCCAAAGAAAGATAGGGCAAAAACCCAAAGGAGCATGTTTTATTACTTATTCTCAATAACTGTGAAGCCTTATATATGAAACTCTCACGAACTAAAAAGAAATTATGATATTAATTTTTTTTTTGCTAATTCTCATTATTCCACATGAAATCACTTTCAAAAGTTGTAACTTGAAATCGTAGTAAGGTTATCCTGTGCCCTTGTCAGGATAACCATTACAGGCTGTAAGGAATAAATCTGTTCTTCAAGTGTTACAGCCTACATTTACAATCTGTCAAAATGTAGAGCTGAGGAGGAGATATGTGTTTTTAACTGTATACATCCATCACTAGCTATCTCTCTTCCCACAGACAGCAAAAAGTCAACAATGAAGCATAGAAGCTAAAAATAAGAGACTGAGCAATTGCTCAGAAGAGCTACATATTGGGCACAGTGTTACACGTACACACATTCCTTCCTCCCCTTTTTTTTATTACTGCCAATTTACAGTAATCGAGATTAAGGGCTCAGATCTAAGAAAAAAATAAGCAAACATGCACTACACAAGTATATAAAAGTCAGTCAGAAGTAAAATTTCATGCTTATAATCATACATCACTGTTCTGAAAGGCACGTGCCCAGAATGCAAGTAGTGACTAATAGATGTTGCTGCAAATGCCATGAAAAATGACAATTATAGGCACATCAAATGTTCCAGAAAAAAACGTAATGTCATCCCATACAGGCTGAAAATATTTTTCATTCACAGGTATTGTAACACGTTCATTTCTAAGAGGCAATCAAATCAACATTATTAAAGACCAATTGTTTGCAATTTACTGTGTTCTAATAATGAAAATATTACATAAAAAAGAATATGGTTTACATGCAGGTGTACAGTCAAAATATATGTCTCAATATATAACTGCATATAGAAAAAGTATAATCTAAAAGGAAAAACACTAGATTCAGAAAAATTAATAAATTCATGACTTAAGTAGGTTTTTTGGTTTTCTTCTCATTCTGTAAGAATTTATTAAGTGAGAAAAAGAGCATAAAAATCTTGAAAGTTACAAGTTTGAAACCTTATATATTCAAAAGGAGACAAGTTATCTTTCAACAGTATTTTTTAGCTTCCAGATGATTTATCTAACTAAACCTCATAGGAAACCACAATATAGGAGTGAGATAAAAAGAGATATTTAATTAATACAAATTTGTTTTTATAAGTGCAAGTTCATAACATTTATTTGTTAGGCAAATAAATGAGAGGAGTCTTTGATAAAGAGGAAAAATGTGAAATAGGGGACTGTGGAGGACAGTTACATTCTTTGAGCCTCAGTGTCTGACTTATTTCTGTATTTTGGAGTTTTTTGCACCATATTAAGAGAATTCTGATTCATACACATAAGTGGTATGAATAGTAACATTTAACAGCTCCCTCGCAATCAGGTTCCTCTTCAAGCAAACAGAGAGAGCAGGAGAAGCTTCATAGCCTAAACCAGAATTCAATAACCCATTAGCACAAATTAACTCATCACCACTGCTTGCAACGATAACATTTACCATATAGTTGACTGTATATGTAGGATTTTTAAAAATTACAATACTTAAATTCAAATCGAACCTTTGAGAAACCCAAAGATTACCGCCCCGCCCTCCCCGCCCCCAAGAGACACAAAAAAACGTCCTAGGGGTTAGTGGAATCCAATCCTTATTTGAAAGCCTGTCTTTAAAAAGCCTGCCAGCGTATGCTGAGTTGCAACGAGGGCCACCTGGGCAGATGAGGCATGTAAACACCTGTTGGCAAACCTAGGATTCGAGCAATGTGTGCCATCTGCAGACCTGCTGGCCTTTGGTCTCCTTCATTTCCTCCCAGTGGTCTTGTTCCTCCTCCCCACTACTGTTCTGGCCCAGAGCAATCCAACCAACCATCTCTTTACGCTTCATAGTACGCCTGTTATAAACGGAAATCATCAACGTGACATCGGAGAGCTGAAAGAGGGCCACCTGGAAAACAAAGGTCTCCTTATAGACAGGATTGGGCTGACCACGACGAATGGACGTCTTGCAGCGGGACATCTCTTGACCCACAGAATTGAGGAGAAAGAGCTTTCCATATGTATCTAAGAAAAAACAATGGAAATGAAAAAATATCAGTGCTTTCTGTTTTGCTGGTCGAGTTGTAATATTTACATGGGCTGCAATTTTTTCCCTTTTAACATACTGACTGGCATCCTTAGGCCTGGTACTTGCTGTGGGACTAACACACCTTACACAAATTATTAAGGAAAGGGATTATTACCTTGAATGCATAACATCTCATGCAGCCCACTATCAGGCACCTTGCCGATGGTCATTAGAAGCTCTACCTGTACCGGAGTGAATTCATGCATAGGCATATGTGCAATGATGTTTGTGGACATGGCCGGTTCTTCTTCCACATATTATTTATGTAACAAGATAAATGTATACATTTTGCTTTATGTGTATTTTTCATAGTGAAAGTACTGTTTGATGCCTGAGTTAAAGAGTCTCTTCTTACTCTCTACATATTCTCATCTAGTCAATGACATCTGCCAAATCTGGTTTCAATAATAACTACCAAATCTGTGTCTCTGACCTAGACTTCTCTCCCAAGTTTAAGATCCAACAGAATACCACCTTTCTTCTCGTAGGTATCTCAAACACATCTCACACTCACCATTTCCCCAACTTATAAAAACTTGCTGCTCCAGTCAGTGTTCTCCGTCTCTGTGAATGCTAGCTAGCATTATCCACTCAATGATCCAAATCAGAAATCAGGACTACATTTTTGACAAGACTAGCTCTCACACCCTAGTCCAGCAAATCAATCACTAAGTTTCATTGGTTCTACCTCCTGAATAGCTCCCAAATCCACCCATTTCTTTCCTTCCCCAATGCCACTGAACTCTCAGTATATATCATACGCTCAGATCACCAGCATCTCTCACCTGCATTATTACATCTTTCCTCACCGGACTCCAGTCACTGGATTGACCAATCCCCTAGTCAGAGGGACCTTTGTAAAATGCATATGTGGTCATGTCACTCTCATGAAAAAGCGAAAATGAAACCTTTAATACTTTCCACTAGTCTCAGGACAAAACTAAATTTCTTGGTATAGACTATGAACTCAGGCCCTGTTACTTCTAGTCTTACATATCACTGTGCCTTTAATCTTTGCAATCCAACTGTATTGAATTTACCTTCATCCCTCCAACCCTACATGCTCTCTTTTCCTTTCACTTCTGCAAAAATTGTACATGCCCTGACACCTCACTTCATCTAGGAATCTTTGCTGACCACTTTCCCCTCCCCACCAAGCCTGGTTCAGATAACCTTCTTGTGGGCTTCGTCAAAATCAAATTATAGCCTATCTTAGCACTTTATCACCCAATATGATCACTGCCTGTTTACTTGTCTGCAAGACTGTCAGTTCCCCAATGGTAGAAAGAAGGATTGCCTTGTTTACCGTTATACCCCAATGCCTGTCCCAGGGTCTAACATGTCATAGACATTCAATAAATATTAAATATTTTGTAATGACTGTTCGTGATTAGTCAGGAAGCTCAACTTTCTTTTCTCTTTTTGTGTCAAGTTTTCAAACAGGCAAAATAAAGCCAAACGTCTTGTTTTATAACTCCTATATTAGAATGCTATAAAATGGTGGCTAGCATAGTATTTTTAGTCATTTATAGAAAAGAAAAAAAGTCCAAATTACTGACATAGTCTACCTTTTTCCCTAAAATTCCCAAATGGGTCATTACACAAAAACATTACCTCCTAAGACAATTATATTTTTATCAGCATCATGTTTTTAATGATATATATGGAACAAAAAAAATCGATTTTTTGGATGTTTTTCTTAACTACAAATTTTACCGCTCACCTATGTGTGTTCTATTTTTTTTCTTTAAATCTAAATGTTCAGGTGTTTCCACAATTGTATCATTCTGTACATTCTATTCAATGCAGTCTGAAAGCTGATTAGCGTTTACTGCTCATTTTCCCACCTAACAGCCAGTCAACTTTTTAAAAGTGTAAACCCAGATCTCTGTAATTTACTGTTCTCTACCAGAGCATTGTAAGATAGGAAACAAATTACAATCTGCAGTTTTCTTTCTATGTTGATCTTTTTCTATTCCAGTTTGATGTGTTATTTTATGCACTTATCTGCTGAGAAACACAAGGTGTGAAATTACACTTCAGGTGGGAAAACACTTCTCTGTCTCAGTAACAGGTTTCTCCACTCTTTCAAACTGCTCTGCAGAGAAAGCTGTCAGAAAACCGACAACGGGGGAGTGAATTTGTGTTTCCGCAGCTGTATGGCTACATGATTCCTGTAGGAAAAGTTCATTCCAGTCACCAAACTGCTCTGACAATTCGGCTGCCAGTTACGGCTGTGGGAATTGAGTTAATCTTACAAAGACCTGCTCGTTGCACAAAAAGAGCAATTTCAAGCTTTATCCTATCATAAGATTGTTTTCTAATTATGAGGAAGTCCACTTACTACCAAACCTCCACCACTGAAGCTGAATCGTTAAGTGACAAAAAGAGAAACTAATAAATTTATGAACAATCCAATCTGAGGACACCTGACCAAAAGAAGGAAACGTTGCTGATTTTCTAACTCAAAAGGGAATCTTTATCAGCAGTAATAATATACTTGCTTTTTAACATGAAAAATAGAGGCTCAGAAAATTCTACTGTGCAGAATAATAGAAAGCATTGCTGGGATATTTTCGGGTTCAGTGACTTATTCTGATGAGCTTATTTGACTTATTCAGTCCAAGTGGATAGAGAAAAGGTCCAGTAAATCTACAACTTAACTGAGCTGTTTGATTTTTGGGACTGATAATATCTGTTACAAAACAACACCAAACAATATTTTATGTTCTGATGATGACTCAGAAACCATGTCATTTGGAACTCAGAAGTCATTTTTCCAAAGAAACAACATGATACCACAGTGGTTAGTTGTACAGCCTGCCCATTTGCAGCATGATGCTCTCTACCAATTGTACTACAAACTCAGCCTTGGGGTGTATGGGATGGAAGGAACCATGATTCTCTGGGGAAGGGAGTTTGGTCATTGAACCTCCCCTTCCAAGTTACTAATAATTAGAGAATATTTTAAACGTACGTAAGAGAGTAGAGAATACTATACGTGTCCAAATGCCTACCACACAGACTTGTGATATTGAGCACTTGTTATACCTACTACTGATCTTTTGCTTTTTGTTTGATTTTTAGGAAATAAAATATTATAATTGAGAATCCTTGAGTATCTCTCTTTGATCTTGTTTAACTTCTCACATTAAAGATAACCACTATCCTGAGTTTGGAGTTCATTTTCATGTATGCTTTTAGGCTTTTACTACAGAAGTGGATGTAACTAAAGGTATCCAAAATATATTTAAGAGTATTTTGCACATTAAAAAATATCACCATTTTTGTGTATGTCTTCTCAAAACTTACTTTTTTGTATTTGACATTAATTTTTTTATATTATCTCTATTAATAATGGAGACTTAAATTCATTTATTTTAACTGCTATATTGTGTTCCAGTGTTTAGTAAACTGAGTTTCACTTACCCACTATCTTAATGAATGGACTATCTCAGTTGTTTATAATAACTAAGAATTAAAAATATTTCAGTGAACACTTTTCTACCTTTTACCTTGTACTAGTATTTGAGAATTTCTCTATTACATACCTAGGAGTAGATTACTGGCTCTTTATAAATTTTAGATACAGAATCTTTGTCATATTTTCTGCTCATATCGTCTCCCTACTTGTAGCTTATCCTTTTGCTTTGTTTATTTTGACTTTTGTAGTATAAATGTTTTAAATTTTTGTGGAGTCAGATTAATCAATGTTTTCCTTTTCAGCTGACGATTTTCAAATAAAATTAAGAAATCGTACTCAAACTCAATAGTTGCCCGTATTTTTTCCTACAAGTCTTAGGAATGTGTTTTTCACATTCAATCTTCTTTTTGAGATATAATCAACATATAATATTATATTAGTTTTAAGTGTACAACATAATAATTTGACATATGTATATATTACAAAATGATCATCACAATCAGTTTAGTTATCATCCATCACAACATAGTTACAAATTATTTTTATTGTGATGAGAACTTTTAAGATCTACTCTCTTAGCACCTTTCGAACAACAATACAGTAATTCTTAATTATAGTCACTGTATATTGTATCCCCAGGACTTATAACTGGGAGTTTGTACTTTCTGACTACCTTCACTCATTTCAGACCATCCCCCACCCTTTGCCTCTGACAAACAGCAATCTGTTCTCTGTATCTATTTTTATTTTTAAGATTTCACATATAGGTGAGATCATACACTATTTGTCTTTCTCTGTCTGACTTATCTCATTTTATTTTTAATCCACCTGAAATTGATCTTTGCATGTGGTGTAAGGTAGGAGTCTAATTATCTTTCCATATGAAAAGCATTACTCATTAAATAGTCCATTATATGCCAGCTCATTTCTAATACAAATGTCTGGGATATCTCA
>NW_006438074.1:1569453-1570856 GCF_000325575.1 Pteropus alecto | reverse complement strand
GTCTTGATATCTGTAGAGAGAATTCCGATATCATCTTTTTTTAAAAAAAAAACAACAACTAAGTTGTTGTAAGCTCTGGTTGGTTTAACTGGTTCTTTCTTATAAATTTTAGAATCGGTTTATCAAGTTGTATTTTTTAAAAGGGCAAAACATGCCTAAAAGACTATCAAGACTTCTATTGGGATTGTCTTGGATACATAGATTAATTTAGGGAAAGTTGTTATTTTCATGATATGGAATATTTTCACCAATGAATATGGTATATCCATCTATTTAATTTTCTTTTGTGTCTTTTAAAAAGTTTTATAATTTTTTTCCATAATTTTCTTACTCCTCTTTTATTACTATCCTTTAATGTTTTAGATATTTGATTTTTTTATAAGAAGCATCTTATTAGTTTAAATATATATATTTTAAAATTAATCAATATCTTTGCCTTCTCAAGAACCTTAGACTTCTTTGATTTCCATCTTCCCTTCCCACCCTTCATGTTATTTCTGCTTAAAATTTTTTTTCCACTTTGTTGTTGTACTCCCAATATTAGTCATTTTTCCAACTGTCGCTGGTTTTGATTTATGCAGTCTAAATGCTTACATTTATCTACATGTTCACCAGTTTTTGTTCATTATTCCTTCTTGCACGTCACTTCTTCCAAGTTCAATTACATAAATTTGTAGTTTTTTCAGTGATAAAACTTTTCGAACTTTGTGGAAATTGTTACTTTTTTATTTATTATTTATTTTTTAACTAAATTTATTTACTTAAATAAATAAGTAACATTGGTTAATAAAATTATACAGGTTTCAAGTGAACAATTCAATAATACATTATATGTAGATTGCATTGTATGTTCAGCACCCAAAGTTAAATATCTTTCTGTCACCATAAATTTGACCTCCTTTACCCTCATCAACCTGCCCCTTCCCCTTTCCTTCTGGTACCCACTAAACTGTTGCCTGTGTCTACGAGTTTTTGTTAGTTTGTCTTTTCCTTCACTCGAACAGAATACTAAGTTGAGAGTATTTTCCTCTCAGGACTTTGGTGATATTCCCCCCTTGTTCTCTGACTTTCATCATTGCTGTTGAGAGCTCTGTTCCCTGTCTTACTGAAGGTAACGGAGCTTTTATCTTTTTTGTTGTGGTTGTTATATTTTTCTTCTTAGATTTTTTTTAAAATAACAGCTTTACTGAGATATAATTCATGTGCCACAGTAACTATATTTTCTGGTTGCTTTTGGAATTTTCTAATTTGGATATGGTTATAAGAATTAAATGATTTGATGAAGTAAAGGAATGCCACATATGTACTCAATAAGTCAGTGCCGCATGCAAATCTTCATGCAGATTAGCCATAAGTCTGAGCATATAGTGGCAATTA
The DNA here is from genome assembly GCF_000325575.1 of Pteropus alecto. Lineage (NCBI taxonomy): Eukaryota > Metazoa > Chordata > Mammalia > Chiroptera > Pteropodidae > Pteropus > Pteropus alecto. The sequence goes on along the minus strand of NW_006438074.1, from coordinate 1,569,479 downwards.
ATACTCACTATATTTAACTGAAAACT